>NW_028274810.1:163929271-164171771 GCF_037043125.1 Eumetopias jubatus
TTCTGGCAGCAGCGTAAGGTACCAGGGAAAAGTTGGGCACATATTGGTGAAAATGCATTCCCTTCTGCGTGTGTGTGCGCGCGCGCGCGCGCACGCTCACTTGTATGTGTGTCTGCAACCCTTAACTACTGTAATAGCAGCTTGATTACAGTTTAAGCTTCTCTGAGTCCCTGCAGATCTCTCCATTTGCAGAATGATGGCACTGTACACAACAGTTGAGTGGTCTGAAACTTCAGTGTTTATTTTCAGCCTATGACATAGGCACTGTCTCGATTTTATGAAACAGGTAAGCAACCATCGTTCAAATCTTAAAATTGAAGGGACTCATAACTTCAAGGCAAATAGCCCCTTAATTTAAAGGTATCAACACTTTCACATGTGCTGGCAATTTCTGAAGTAAGAAAGGTTGACGTTGCCCTATTACATTACCTATTATATTGTTTAAGAGAGACATGTAGTGCCTCACCCTGGAGGCCCCTCACACCCTGCTATATTCTATGGCATAGACTTCACGGTGGCAGAGAGCTAAGAAGAAAACAAAATTCTGGGCTCACCAATATTACTATGTGTTTTAGAAATTCCTTTTTAGAAGTTCTTAAAAAAGTATATCATTGAAGGTCACTGGCATATTAAGTATGAAGGATAACTTCTTAATACTCTCTTTACTGTAATCAAATTTAATCTTGTCCACTAAATCAGAGAGGAAGTGATCAGTTTAAAAATACATCAAAAGATCTACATAGATGGAAAATGAAATCAAAATTCGTTTTGGTATCTGCAATGGTTAAAATGACGCTCTAATTGCTTGCGAATCAAACATCACAAAGCTTAGTGTGTAATTTTAATCATTGATGAGCTCCAGGTTAATTATCCTCATGACATGCATGCAGCTTTTAAAACCCACTGAAATAATCTGATAACCATAAGCATGAAAACTTAATAATTTTCTAATTAGTCCACAAATATTAATGTTTACCTTTACAGTTACCAAATCTGTACAAACAATGTGTATACATACTGAAGGCAGCCAAAATGCCTAAAATATAATCCCCTGCTAGACTGAAATGAGGAAGTCAGGAAGGGACTAAAGAGTTGGAGTGGAAGTAGGGTGGTAAATAATACTGAATTAATGGTCCTAGATTAAAATGAAAAGTTTCGAAACCCAGGGTGTATTTTTTTCCCCCTATAATCAGGTAACAGGCTGGTATGTGGAAGGAGACTCACCTTAATTACAAAAGTAAGAAAAGTTCCCAAATACTTAACAGCTTTGTAAAAGAGTTTCTAAGCTACTTTTAATTACCATTTTAATTCTGTTTTACCTATACCCCTACAACAGTTCTCAGCCCACAGAAACACTTGCTAGAATTATTACACACATGCTGAATGCACCTCAAATGAGTTGTATATAATCTGCAGTCAGTCGTTTTGGCCAGATGCCGAATGGACTCTGCAATGTATCACCTCAATATTTCTTTATATGAAGTAGATCCTATCTTTTATTTTATCTTAATAGAGCCAGAAGTAACTTTCAAAAATGTAACGTTATTGCTATGTGAAAAAAATTAGGAAAACTAAAGAATCCATCACAGGTCAAAGCAGTAGGATACATTTTGTTACAATACCCCACATAGTTTTACAGAAGATTGCCTATCAATTTCTTCTCAAGAAGCCACCCATTAATCAGAAACTGAATCAAATACATAAGTCTTCTATACAATCAAATTTACATTTCATTCCAAAGCAACAATAGCAAAACCATCTGGATTGATACAGCTAATAATATGTTAACTGATTTTTAAAATCTGTAGTTATTGACTCTGACCATGACAATGTTTACCAGTATATTTTGATGGAGTCCCTTTAGTTTGTACAGTTAAAAAATTATTTAGATCAGTATACACAGTGACCCTGAATATGATGCTAAGTGATTTCATTGTCATCAACGTCAGACAAGATCTTTCTTTTATCAGTGTGACCCATTTAGGAAATTTACACTAAGGCTTTATAAGTCCCAGTATAAAGACCACAAAGACAACCATTTATTTAACTTAAACCACAGAATTCATTTCAAAATGACTGCGTAACAAGTAAACTCACTATAAAAACCGCTTCACCCATTTAAGCTGTTTTCTTTTAGTTTTTACCAATTTCTATTCTCTACTGCCAAGCATTCTATTTTTTAAAAATTACCAAAGTCCTCAAGAAATCCCAAAGAGAAAAACTAATATAATTTTAATGCTAAATTCAGAACAATACATACCTGCTGGTCTGCTTAGAATATGTGTACACATTTTTTGGTATTCTCACTAACTCACAAGATCAGTGACTTTGATCATGTAAATCCCTTTTTCAGAACTAATGGACAATATGCAGAAAAAGAACTTTTATTGCTCGTTCTGCCTTGCTTTCGTCCTGCAGTCGCTGCTGCCTAAACTCAGCTCTGCTAAATGACCAAACCCACCTACAAGGAGCCTGGCTAATGAAAGGGGGTGCTTTCTGAACAATAGAAGAATTCCTTTGCATTCAGAAAGCAGAGTTCCCATTAGAACCCAAAATCAGAGAGGCCAGTTTTACCTCTTTTTTTTTTTTTTTAATTGAGATTGTCCCAGCCCTCCTCTACGGTCCAGTGAGACAGTGCTTGTGAAATGATTAAAAAGAACGTGATCTGATCAAGAGGACAGAATAATGGGAAAGGAATGCTAGGTTAGCCACTCCGCTAAGTGCTGGGAAAGAAGACCAGCGCGCCCCTTAGCCTATTGTTTTTATTCTCCTCTGCTCTTCAGCCAACCTCCTCGCACTTTGAGTCTTTATTTACTCCATTTTAACGGGTTAAAAGTTGTCCACTTACAAGAGAATTTGGTAACAAGTTACAAATCCTAAAAAAAAAAACCAGAAAGGAAAAAGAAAAAAAAAAAAAGAAAGGAAGGAAGAAAGAAAGAAAAATCCTTGAATTATATCAAGTTTCCAAAAGGTCATCACTGTCTCTGCTGTGGCCTTTTCCCCATTCCAAATCCTCTATCAATATGTCATAGTGAGTTAGGCAAAGACAAAAGAGAGGCACAGTGTGAAAACGGCACATATATCTAATCCTGACAAAGCAATGAATAGACCTTCACAAGTATAATTATACTTGTTTATTTGTTGCCACGTACAGAGAACTGATGAAAAAAATCCATCAAAGTGGTATTATGCAGACACCAAGAGCTTCTTTTCTTTGGTTGCTAAAGCCACATTGAGGCTTAAATTCCTTATTGTTAAATTCAGAAGAAAGAAAAAAAAAGATTTTTGGCTAGACTTTTTTTTTTTTTTTTTTTTTTGCATCAGTTGCTGACAGATCTTTTGTGTCCTAGGCTGTATTAGCTCACACCGCTACCTCATTTTTACCCATGTTGGAATTCATAATTACAAACTACTGTACAGAAGCTTTTAAAAGGGTGTGGTGTGCTGACCAGGAGAGGGTAGTGAAATGGTCCTTTTCTCATAGTCTTTCCTTTGATATATCCAAACACAGGTAAAATACCTGTGTGGAAGCACCATTTACGTCAGAATACATCTTTGATCTCAGTCTTTTAAGTTGGTGCTGGTGGTTTTCTTTAGTCAGCTTTCTCTACAATTTGCTCATTTTAGTATATGTTGAGTATTTCATAAGAGATTACATAACTTCTTTCCCACTGCAGTATTAAAAACGTTAGCAAGGAAGGCAAAGACGAGGATGTCAAAGGATTGAAAATATTAAGTAAAAGGATTTCAAATCCAACTATTAAGGAGCCATTATGTTCCAATAGACACTAAATCAAATAACTTAACAAAAGCACATGGGGGGGGGGGAGCCAAATGAGCTTTTTTTTTTCCTTGCAGGATAGAAATATATCAAAGTAAAAGCAATCTGCATAGTTAATGTTTGTGAGCTTTACAATTTAAAACAGAAAAGCTGTAATTTTTCTTTGCTGGCAATCTGGGAACACTCTGGAGTTAATTACAGCTGATTCGGAGTGAACCACACAAACAAAGACCAGTCTATGTCCAGACAATTATACTGCATTAACCAGCTTAGAGCTTCCTGCTGATGTTTCAGGGCTCTTCTGTTACACCCTTCTACCTTCCCAGCACGAGAGAAAATGCTTCTGCAAGAAGGAATTAATGAAGAGAACTGCAAAAGAATGTGTGACGACCTCTCCTGACACGGCAAAAACTTTCCACCCATGTCACGACAAAGGGGAGGAGGTAATTATGTTTGAATAGAAGGATGTAACCAAATATATGAAGCATTTAAAATAAGCAAATTTTTAGAGGGAAAGTTTACAAAACCAAAAATGAGTGTGCAAGTCAACTAAGTAATTTCCCCTTAATTTTCCTCATTAAAATCTAAATTAGCTAGTCACTGCAGATTTCTTTCCTACTCTATAAACAGGACCCTTGTGATTGATGTTTAGTGGTCTTCTCCCTCGCTTCTCTTTTTCTCTTCCTCCCTCATTTTCTCTCATCTCTAACCCTATACGGACTTTATGTGACAATTACATTTCATTAAGCATATGTGTTGGAGAACTAAAGAGAAAAGGTAGTTTGCCAGTTCTTCATTTGTATAGTTGTGGGAAATAGGAATTTTACTCAGTTTTCTTCACAACTTTAACCAAACTCCAGCAACTTTCCTTAGAGAGAAATCAATAATCTCTCCTTAACCAAATTACACTATTATATGACTCATTTTATTTGTTTGCTTCAGGAAAATTTCATAATCAGTGAGCAAGATGGACTCAATACTTTAGTTATCCTCTGTAAACAAACTTTGGTACTTCCAACCAATCTAGTTGATTTCTAATTTTCTTATTCATTCTAATTGAAAATGAATAGTTTGCATTGGTGTGAGACAAGGACATGAACTGTAATTATGTTCAGTGCCTCTTTCTGATTCTTTCTTTGATACTGTTTTGCTAGTATTCCAGCTGACATTGGGGCTTTGTAGTGATTGCTTCATTAAAGGGTAAGGATGTCCTAATCAGCTAAAGCATTACTAGAAAGCTGTTGTTTGCCAATACTATGAGAATATACTGGCTTTTTTTTTTTCTTTCTTTATAGAAGAAAAAAGATACATCTGAATGCCAGTAACCCAGCCATACTTAAGTATTAATCATCTTCCCTTTGTCTCAAATACGCAAAGTAGGATTAGAGTTAAATGACTGTAGGATCCTTTTCATTTTTCTTTCCTAAATAAATGTTAATCTACAAATCAATCATGTGTTATATTAAAATACATATAAATATACTTTCTGAAAATACTAAAAGGTTGTGTAAATTACACTCAATTTTGCAAAGCATCTCAGGAGTGGACAGAATCATTTTCCCTTCTCAGACTCCTCTCCCTCAATCGCTACTATATTTGAAAGTTCAAGTCAATAACATGGACCCCTTTGGTTTTCCTTGGAAAAAACATGGACTGTATCAATCATTTTTAGAGATTTTTAATCATATTTGTCATGTTTTCTTATGTTTGTACTTCTAGTCTTTAAAATGTAATTGACTAATCTCTCTGGTTTACACACAATCTAAGAGTGTTTAGTTGATAATGATTTTGAGTTGTCACCTAGTAACATTTAAAAAAACTTAGTTTTACAAAGGTATATATAACCATAGAATATCTGGCTTCAAAAAGATTTACCAGACTAGTGAAAACCATTCTGCACACATATTTATCTCATATACAATGTGAAGACGATATGTTCTAACGTGTACATGTATTTTTCCTTCTTTATCTATTGTATAAAATCCATTATTGAACTACTGATAATTAAATACTTAAAAGAGAAAACAATTGGATAATTATCTGTATCTCACGATTCCCACCAATAGGATCTCATAACCAATGTAGCAGTAAGTGTAGAATGGTGAGTACATTCTTACTTTAAAAAAAAAAAAAATGTCATTCTTTGCAGGCTAAACCTACCATAATTATCTTCATAAAGCTAATTACAGGTCAGGTATTCCAGTGAACATTCCTATTCCCTGAGCAATGATTTCACACAATTTCAAAATAGTTTTAATGAAGAAAGCTATACGAACAAATTTTAAAATCACTACCAAGTACCTCTTATTATACAATACTCCTAGAGTCTACAAAATACATCTCTTTTTATATCCCATGTAAATATTTTAAATCATTTTATATTAAAAACCACATAGAACTAACATAATAGAGAACATAAGTGGAATGCCAAGTTTTCTTCTGGATGAAATATTGGCAAATTTATGTTTGATCACTAAGATTAGTTGGTTATTTTATTTCTGTTATGAAGAGCCCTTGTGTGTGTGTGTGTGTGTGTGTGTGTGTGTGTGTGTGTGTGTGTGTGTGTGTGTGTTTGGCCCGAAAGTTAATTTGACTGCTGTCCATAAGTGAAGTGAGCAATTCAGTAATTAACTTTTGTGTTTTAAATGTATGAACTTTAATTAGATTTCATTATAAACAAACAAACGTCAACCATAATTATAAGCTCCTTGGTTTACCCACATATTACCCCTTTTCAAACAAACTTGATGTCAGACAAATTAAAATCAAGCAGCCAGCAATTTTGAGTTGAATTTTACATGATCTGCTGGTAACCTGATTACTTTAACTTCAATATCATTACAGGAAAAGTATTTCAGGAAAAATAATGACAAGAATTCCAACAGGAGACAAGCTTAATTGTATTGATTCAAAAGATGCATGTTCATAGGAACCATGTTGAAGGAATAATGTTATCTCAAATCTACAGTTTCTATTAAAATGAAATTGTCCAGCATGAAAGAGGCAATTAAGATTAGTGTCTACAGAACTAGAGATACTAAACTAACTAAATAATTATCTGGGCCCAATTATCTTATACTTTTAAGTAGCAAAATACCAGTGTGGAGCAACTATAAGGCATGAGGTTTGCAGGTTTATTTACTGACTGGTGTATCTATTAGGACCAAGAACAAGTAGAGCTGTCAGGACATAATGAAGGTAAATGATTAGTTAGCACCAAGCCTGAACTCTTCTTCAATGCAATAAGAGTTAATTAAAGTTTACCACCAAACATCAACCAAAGCAGGATGTTGATCAGGTTTCAGCATTAAGTGCAAACAGACAATAGTTGGCAGCAATTAGTGCAGCTATCAAATGACATGCAATGATAATTATACATTTAAAACAGCTAAAGAGCTGGGGGAAAAAAACTAATCAGCTTCTTTGAGGACAAATACTCAAAGGGCAGGAAACAGGTATCAGATTATTTCACTTTAACACTGTAAATCAATAGAATTAAACAAGAAAAGGTTGTATGGGTACATTATCCAAAAGAGAACAGTTCACTGGCTTCAAAATGAAATAAATCTGCTAGTATTGGTCTATCAAAGATAAGAACTTCTGTAGCGAAAGAAAATAAGTTACTTTTCAATTAAAGTTTCAGAATGAAGTCTGGATAAAGAAAGGTCAGCTTCTTAGTCTTGTGTAAATTCAACAATGCAACAAGTATTTCACTATCATTATTGTTATTTAAATTAAGTATTAACTTCCACTCTAAAATACTATCAAAAGTACTTTATGCCTGAATCTTACCTTTGTGTACTCAAATATTATCTCCCCCAAAAGCTTTTGGATGTTAGATCTAATTTTTTTTTAATGCAGTCAACTTAAAACAAAAGCCATATATACATATTATCATTTGTTATTGCAGGTCTTCCCTTGATGCCACTCAAATCTATGGCTTCAATCTTGCTGAAATCAATGAGCCTACATATAACACAACCCTTAAAATAATTTTAATAAGTCACCTCATTCTCTTCCGTAGTTTCTGGCCTGTGCTAGAGCATAAGTCTAGAAATGCACCCATCCTCATGACCCCATCTCTCCATCTTTCCAACTAATTCTGTTATGCTAAGGATTTGTACACAATGCTAGCTAATCCCAATATTTCCCTGGAGCTAAATCTAAGCCATGGCTGACTCCCAGCACAAAAATGTCTCTCTCCAAAAGCCCTTTCGCCCCCTTCAGCACTCATACACTCATTGGTCCTGACATTTTCACTTCAGCCATGACAAATGAGCTGATGACTCTGATGTGATTGCATGGGAGGATGGCTTTATCTTAAGATATATCATTAACTCTCATCACCATCTCCTAATATGGCTCTTCTGGGTTAATGTGTTGTGAAAATCTGAGGAAATTTTTGTGTAAATATGTGCACTTTTAGTAGTAAGAGACCAACTTCATCAAAAGGAGAAAAGGGAAGCCAAAGTGGACAGGATCAGGGCGGAAAAAAAAAGACTAGCATTAACTAAATGTGGCTCTGGGGATTTAAGTAACTCTACTCAACCTCTGCCCCAGTGCAAACCAGCCAGCTGACTGTCTCTTAAAGGTCCCTTCTCCTCAACATGGGCGGCTGGAGCAGAGCGTAATTTGTGAAGTGGCCCAAATAAAGCTTCTCAGATAAATATGGCTCATCAATCGGCAAAACCATTTTGTTTTTGTTTTTGTTTTTATCCCAGTGTAGTACATATTTTAGTCCTGAACCCTTAATTTCCTATATTATTAAATCTCTCTAAGTTCATTTTAATGGGGAAAGGGATCATCAAAACCCATTTTACTCCAAGATCATTGCATTCCCCAATTAGAAGGGAGCAGTATTTTTCCAACTATTATTAAATGTGAAACTTCCCAAGCTTCAAAGGAGAAGGAAAAGGAAGCCTTTCCACTTAGCATAAATATCACAACGCTTTAGGTTAAGTTAGAACCCGAGTTCCAGTTACGTAGTTCTTGTTATGTATACTACGGAGTTTACAGAGTAGATACTTGTTATAACCTCTTCTCTCATTTCATCTGAGAACACACAGCCAATCAGAGTCAACTATAGCAAAACAGACCTCAGGAAAAGAGGTCAGGCTTTGAGGTAAAGTGCTATTCACTCTTGGACCATGCAAGGAGCTCTTTATTCCTGTTCTTATTGGCATCAGTCCCCCTTACTAGAGCAAGAACAAAGCCAAGTGCTCGTGTGAGGTTTATGAATAAATCAGAGGTGAGCCACTGTAAGTGCTGCCCATGATTTCCTTGTTGACAGTGAGCACTTAAACAGGCTTCTATGACCAGCAACTTCTGGCAAACCATAAGGATTCCTAATCTGCACCCTGCTTCATTTCAAGAACTAATGACCTACCCCATTTTTCCTGCAAGTTTTCACCTTTCAAGCAATTCTTGTCTATCTCGAGCAGCTTTAACTTTACAATCCCAGAAAGTGAGCTTGTGCTGTGGTCATCAAAGAAATTACACCAACTGAAAAATCTTCCTTTGCTCGGAAAGATTCCACAAGTAAAAAAAATCTCTGGCATTACAGAAATTATTCTCATGTTAATATTACAGAATCTTTGGATATGGGAGCAGCTAAGCCAACTAAGGTGAAAAATGCTAAATAATTTGCTGAAGGGCACATACACATCAGATCCGAACAACTAGGCTCTGTAGTTATGTGATATTTCCCAAGAATTTCTCTGGGCTTCAGTTTCCTTATGGGTTAAACAAGATGATTGTGCTATATCCCTTCTGAGTACAGCAATCTATGGTTCTAATATAAAAACCCATTTAGATTGCGCTGAAGATAGTTTTCCCTATGGAGTTTTCCAAGACAAACCCAGATGTTTTTAAGGTTGTATATTTCTTTTCAGTACCTAGATTTCAAAAAGAGAGGCAGATTTCAGTAGAACAGTAAACTGAAGTTTTCTATTTATATTTTTAATTAACTATTATTCATTTTTTCATTCATTCAATAGGTATTTTATTGAGCACCAAAGATTTGCTAATAATGTCTGTCACAATGCAGTGATTAAACAGATATGGTTGCTGCCCTCATGGAGGCTGAAATTTATTTGAAGAAACACTTAAACAAGCATCGTGGAAAGTGCTAAGATGCTGTTTTTCTTTCGGTGAAATACATCACTACCTTATCAGTATTCAGTAAATGCTGTGCTTTATATCAACGTATTTCAAGCGAATTGTCAAGTCCTGGGCCACTCATAAATGACCAGAACATAGGCAACGCACACACTTAATTTTAGGAAAATTTTAACAAAGATTATGAACCACACATATTAAGCAAAAATCAATCTCAAAGCTGGAAAGTTACAGTCCAAGTACACTTACATTTCCCATAAAAATACAAACAGTAATTTTAAATGTGCATCTTACATGTGTCACAATGGGAAATTATTATGAATTTTAAAAAGAAAATCCATAATAGAAATAGACTTTCATTTCTAGATAGTCCAAAAATTGTATTATAAATTTATTAACCTTTGTCATGAATCTTATCTTGGAACCTGGGTACTCTTCTAATGAATAATGCATTATTATAAAAAGATAAAGGATTGTGATCTCCTCCAAGAGATAAGCCAAGGAGTCTCATAAGTTGGCTAAAAATCTCTCAAAAGAACTTAAAGGTTGTACAGTATTACTGGATTATTAATAACTGGATCTCTTCTCTAAAGTGGTATAAATCTTGATCAACAGGGTGCCATGTAATAGTATCCATTCCTTTTGTTGCATATCAAAATATCATAATCCCCAAAATCTGGAAATCTTTTGGGAAAGTTTTGGGAAATCCTGTAATTCTAAGGCTTTCAAACAGGCTGGGTCAACAAGACTTAAATAAGCGTTGTGGTATCGTCTATGATTGCATATAATGGACAGTCTGGAATCTTGAGTTCATGAAGAGAGACCAAGGTCTGAATTATTTAAAAACTATTCCTGTTCTAATTTGCTTCTTAGAAAAAGACCCAGAAATGCATTAAACATCTAAAAACTCTTGAAACCAAAACAACTCATGATGATAGAGGGGCAGATAATGAAGTGAAGGACTATCCACATAGATGCCATCTAGGTATCTGGTCAATACGAATATACCTTTTATGCAAACACATTTCCTAATTTCTGTTTCTGTTGTAAGAGAGAGGGGCATCCCTACTCAAAAGAGCTATGTAGCCTTGCTTTATCAAATGCTCTTTAGTTGAGCAATACATTAAAACCAGCTATTGAAAATAAAGAAAAAAGGAACACAGGGTATCAGGCCCTGTCACATTTACTTATTTTAATGTTCACAACACTTAAGTGTTATGTAATCTCTACAACAACTTTAACATACGAATGAGGAAACGGAAGCTTACAAAGATTACACCCATAATAAGAATTTAACTCAGGTGTCTAGTAGTTCTAACACAATTTCTACTGGTCATTGAGTTGTCAAAAATGGAGTAGATTTTCAAATATCTAAAGTCTAAGTTAAAATAAACTCATTTAAAAAGGAATGCAAGCACTTAAAAATGCAGTCAAGATTCACATACTTGAATTAGAAACACCATATTGAATCTATTTTGGATATAAGAACTTCTCAGAGAATTTGGGAAGTAGTACATTTCTGTTCCTGTCTTTGAAGGCAAAAAAATAATAATAAAATAAAATAAAAATAAATAAAAAGGAATCAAAAGTAAACAGAATCAAAAGAATGTCTGTTTTTTACTGGGTCATTCTTTCTGTGTACTATGCTACCTTTATAACATCACAGCATTGTCTTCGTTTGCTTTCCCTACACAGTACAGAAATCTTAATCTTCAGAGCATCATGTTCATGATTATGAAGAATACATTTTTAACTCACTGAGATCATCGGTACTTTCATGAATCATAAACTCTTCTTGACCATTCAATGCACCTAATCTGACCTCCTAAGTAACCCCAAAATATGTATATGGTCACAATGATAAGATGCCATTCGGATTGTACTTGTTTCCTTTTAGTAGCAGAGAACTCATCCCTCAGAAGAAACGGCATCACTGTTGGATTACCAACATTTTCCTTTTCTTCTCTATTTCCACCACCATACTTGGTAACGTAACAAACCTTTTTCCAAGCAGCCAAGATAACGGTGTGACCATTGGTCCTCGAGTTGGGATATCTGAGTTTTGTCCAGACATGTCCCTAACTTGCTTGGTAACTCAATGGTTACTTCTCCTGAATTCACTCTCATATTTTACAATGAGCTGGCTGAACTGGATTAACTCTATGGTATTCTCAGGCTTTAGCATGTTGATAGTGTGCCTTACAAACCTACCTGTGCTCTTTTTTGTTGTGATCATGTTGGTCAGTTCTTAGAAAATGAAAGGAATTTAGTCTACAGAGGGAAAATTTCACAGGCTACTCCTATGTATACATCTAAAGAGGAAAGAGAGACACTAACGTGCAAAGAGAGTCGGTGTGTGTGTATGTGTCTTTATATACACTCCTAGTTGGTATATACTAAACCAAAAGAGATGACTCATTCTCAATGAAGTAGCGGGCTCAGAAAATTTAAGTATTACTTGCACTATTCCTAGCTGTATGGAAAAAAGTACTGTACTTCAGAGAATCCACATTAATAAAGCTTTTCAGGTTTAATTAAGGTACTTTGGGAAATGATTGGGCTTCTTCAATTTACTCTTCCAAGCAGACGAATTTTAAGATTCTCCATAAACTTCCCTCTTACAAAGTTTTGTTTTGTTTTGTTTTTTAACAGTACAACCAGGTGGTGCACACCAGCTCATATGTTTTTGTATTTCAACCATTGTTAAAGCTATGGATTTCCTTTCTTCTTTACAGTGAAGGAAAAGAATTTTATGGACAGTTATAAAATGCATATTTTAACCCAAAAGTCAATTTTCCCTGGTTAAAATGATTTAGATCTGAGTAAATACTTGCAGAACGCTTTCTGTTTTTATAGCTAGAACACAATGGAACCTATAAACTTTGTCTTCAGAGGTATGTACTATAGTGGGTACCATTCAGAAATTATCAACTCCCCGCACTGTCGTATCCCCAGGACAAGCAAACATGAGAAATGATCAATCATCTAAATCCATGATGCTGGTGTGTGAACTCTTGACCTGAATGACTAAAACACTCAGGACTGGTCTTGGACCATCAGGGCATTAGGACATATTAACCAAGTCAAGCCGCCCAAATTCTTAAATGCTGTTTGTTTATTTTTTCAATCTTTAAAGTGGCTAATTACATCAGAGATAAGTTGCTTGCCAAATAGGACTTTAGTGTCAAAGCCATTTTTAAGTTGTGTGCATACATTCAAAAATGCCTGCAAATGGCAAATATTTTATTTCACTCACAAACCTTTGAGAGTAGGGGAGTGGAGAGCAGCCATCCATGGACTGAGGATTGTATGTCAAACGTGAAACCATATCAAGCTTTCAAGGCAACTTGTGAACCTCTGAAACTAGGGAATTAACAGAACATCAAATCCAGTAAGATCACAGGGGCACAATCCTTATGCAAGAAAATAATGCCATTGAGCCCTCATTAAAAGACCATTTCGTCCTTAGCCATCAAAGACTGCGAGTGCACTAAGATCTTGGTTATATCATCAGGGATAACTAAAACAAGTGCCAAGAGAAATTGTGCACTTTTAGTTCTCACATGTGTCCATCTGTTCACGTATAAACATATATTCTGCTTTCTGTCTGATTCCTAAAATCTTGATATCAGAATACCCTGGGCTTTTGCCCATTTCCTAAGAATGCAGACATCACATAAGCTACTATTAACCCATGTGTGATCCACTTCCATGGTGGCTGGAAAGCTGCCAGTTACAACACATGGCGCTTGGTTAACAATGTCTTAAAATATAAATGAATTTATTTTTTAAATTAACACATTTTTCTTATGGAAATACCTTAATAAGCTCTTCTGCATGTAAAATAGCCTCCATGTGGATTTTTTTTTGTTCTTTTAAGACTTTTTGCAAGCATATCATAAACTTAACCATAAAAGTTTCTGAAACAATCCAGAATTTCTTGACAAATTTTTAAAAGGACTCCAGTAAAGAATTTTGGTAACTTTATATAACAAAGATCAAACACTTTTCCTTTACAATATTCTGTACTCAAGAGGCAACCCTTATACTTTAATTTACGTGAAAACACTTCTGACTTCCCTAGTTTCCATGTAACATTCTTAATAGTACCTCAGCAACTGAACTGCGAAAGTGATGAGGCAAACAGAAGTTCTACACTCTGGGAACAAAACAAGTTAGTTTAATATCTGGTGGAATCTTTCAATCTTGCTCGGGGGCAGCCTTCAATGGCTCATCTGTTGTGACCCCAAACCGGAGATTGTTTAAAATGTATACATATAAATAATTATCCACACTGCATTTGATTTACATATGTACAAAAGAATCAATTCCCACCTTTGAAAGTGCCTTAACACTTATGGTATTTTAACTGCCCTAATTATGGTTGAAGAAACATCATTAAGAGCCCTGACCATGTTGTCAACTGATAACCAGTTTCAGCTCTTCCTAGTGACAAGAGAAAACTTTACTGCCAATGTCTCCAAAAATGAACATACAATACTTAGACACTTTTTAAAAGACTTATCTCTAAATGAAATGCACAAGACACCTACAAAGCAACAGGAAGATGAATTAAATCCTAAGAAAATAACTCTGTATCTTCTTCTACTAACCCCTCCCAACCATAAAAGCTGATGGGCCACTTAGCACACTTAACACTGGCAAAAGTCAGGATACACAACTCTTTCCCAAATGAAGTTTTCTACCAATTGAGACAACTATTTATAGCCTATCGGGGAGGAGGGCAGAGGAACACCATATATTCCATTGTTAACTAAATTAAATATCCACACCATACTCTTTGCCTCCTCTGAAATAACCGTTTTTGACAGCAAAGTGCTGGGAATTCTCGATACCCAATAGTCAATATTTGGCTAGCCTAGCATGTTTCTGAAAACTCTTCTGCATACAAGCCTCTGTTTATCATCCTCTAGCTGCACTATTGTCATATATATTACTTCCCAGTGATGATGAAAACTCAGGGCATCTTATAAGTTGCTGAAATCTGAGCCCCTGCTTGTTTTCTCAAGTCTTGGACAAACATAACTTTAGAGAGAGCAGAGCATAGGCATAAAGAAAGAGGGGCTTGCATTTTCATCTTCCTTTCATCTTAGTCATTCAGTCAGCCATTCAGAACCCTATTCAACAGAGCTTTTCATTATGCAAAAAAATGCTAATCCTTTTCCGATGCTTTCACACTTGTATAAACCCCCATTCCTTCAACTGAAAAGCAATTATATCAGTTTACCTTTCTGTCAAAAACAGGATTAATATTCCAATAACAGAATCTCCTTTCTTTTCCTATCTTTTTGCTTTAGGAAACTAGAGATTATTAGTAGAGGCATTCTTAGAATGAGAATACATTATTTTAAATATGATGGTGTTAACTAATGAATTGAAAAAGGAGAATGATCATAAGAAGAAAAAGTGCCCCAGTATACTGCAGAAACTCTTTTCTGTGACAGAACTGACCTTCCCTTTGCAGATGCCCAAAGAGACTGAGACTCACTCTGGTCTATTAATCAGAAACAAATTATGAAAGAATGTAGTTGGACTGGTTGACACTATCCTGTCTTGGGAGACTCAGTAACAGCCTAGTAACAATGTCCTCTTCATGGGTAATGAACAGCCATGACAAATGGGGCAGAGAAACTATTTATTTGCATATGCAAATTCTCACACAAGGGAAACATGTACAAACAAGTGTCATTGTAAGGTGGATTAGGCAAACAACGCTTTCTTTTTAGGACATTCTGCAGCCCAGAACATTAGTCAGCACAATTAAACCAGTCTCCATGGAGACTAATGAAATTTCACCATGGTATGAGTTAAATTAGATAGCTAGTTATGTGTTTCCACAATCCAACTTGAAATCCATTATTGTTTCAGAACAATACAGCAATTGTGCCTAGCTGATCTTTGCCAGCTCAACAAGATCCTAAGTTGACAATTTGCATATGTTAATATAATTAAGCACTAATTACATGAAACTTGTACATATTCACATGCACTTTCCCTGGGCGCTTTTCAGTTTGAACCTTGGCCAAGTCTTTAACCCTTAGAATGGTCTTAGAGGATAAAAACTCTGCCTGTGGGTACAGCCCCTAGGCAGACAGAGAAAGGCTCCTCATTTATAAACACAAAGCTTAACCTGGCTTCTCATATTTCTAGCAACAATGACAGAAAATATTTTGTGAGTGTGGTAGGGACCAGGGATGAGGGAAAACGGGGCAGGGGGTGGATTTGTCTTTAAAGACTCATAACGAATATCTTCTCATAGAAAAGCAATAACATTCATTTCAAGAAAATGTTAAGAATTTGCTCTCACTGACATTGTGGGACCTTGGGAGATGAAAATGGTTTGACAACAGCAAAAATAGCAAGTAGAAAAGGAAAAGGGAGCATCAGCACCTAATGAGCTTTACATAAATATATGCAGAGGCAATTAAGCAATGTTAATTACTATGACAGCAGTTAATTGAATATAATTAGATATTTTAAGCCACTGAATAAAGCATAGTTAAGATTAATTTTATTGAGATTAATTGTAAATAAGGATAGATTAACTCTGTGTTTTGACAGGCATAAAAAGTAGTTCTGCAAATTAAGCAGGAGCGTGGCCACCAGTCCAAAAATCATATATTATTTTAATGTCACACCTCAGAATCATCCCCTCAATAAACATGACTTTTCAAACCCAAACAGACAGGAATCTTGAAGAAAAACAAACAGCTTGCAGAGATTAAAGAGCCTTTTGTCCTTTTTCATGTGCATTTCTTTTAACAGACTAAATTAAGCGAGTCTGGTGTACGTTTTTTAGGAAGGAACATTTCACACTGAATGGAAAAAATGTTCTATCACATATGAAATTCGTGCAGCTGTGCGGAACTTGGTCCAGATGGTTTCAGACTATAAACCACCACCAAATGATAGACAGTAGGCCTTCCCAAGATTATGTGATAAAGTCACAATCTTTTATTTTGACCTCCCAAATTTCTGCTTTGTATTATTTTCAATCAAATCACAGATTTTCTTTTACAAATGTGTTTCTCCAAGAGGGTTAAAAGAAACATTGTGCCTACTAAGTACTAGAAATAAATGTAGAATGAATTGAAGAAGGCCTCCTGTAACAGATATCAGCTAAATCATTCAGCCACAAAATGCAATGAGAGCTATAACAGCGCATGCAGATGACAACACTTGATTATTACTCTTACAAACAACGGTTTCTAAAAATATTTCTTAGGAAAATATTGCTAAATGAAAAGCCTTCCCAAATACTTCCACACCAAGCCAATTCATGCATACTCTTTAAGGAAATTAACACAGTGTTCAAGAATGCTGAACAAATCACTAATAAGAGAGGAACTTCAATTGATTTTGAAATAAATCAATAGGTGATTAACACAATATTTTTAAAGCAGCAGAATGTGTGTGCGTCTATATTGCATAAACATATATATTATATTTCCAATACCCCTTAGCTCTTAATCGAACAAGGGCTTTATGCTATTGAGCATGCCTCTATACTACCTCACAACTTCTTTAGGATGCCCTTAGTCTTTATAACGAAAATCCTAAAATGGTCTGTGAAACAAGACTACGACAAGCCATTCTGCAGTGAAAGATTTTAAATCATCCAGCCTCTTCTAATAGACTTGAGACTTATTGAGGTAGAAACCATAAAAAATGAAGAAGGGAAATTTAATCCCTGAAATATTGATTTGCACATTAATATCATATAGGCAGAGGGCAATTTGGCTTCGTGGAAATGACACATTGTCGACCCTTGGTGAAGTCAGAGCCAATCTAACTGCTGAACATGTCTGAATCTCAAGAGTTATTAAGGGCTTCCCTTCTTGCCTTTATGACTTTTCTTCAGCCTACCAATGCAATCTTAAATGTATTATCTTTAAGAAATAATTGTAAAACCTCAGGGGTTTTCCAGTTAATGGAAGGGAGGCCAAACCACATCAGATTCTGAAATGCAACATTAAACCCTTGCAATCAACAAAACCACCTCAATTCTCATCCATCCAGTGGAGGATCTAATATTGTTATTAGAGATAATCAAATTTCATTGTGTAAATTTAGGCTCATGGTCAGAATGAAAGCAGTAAATTCTGCAATATTAAACAGCGATTTCTCAGCATCCTTTATGCTTTCCTTTGCTGGTGCAGCATCTTTAAAAATAATCCAACTAACTCAAAATTAATGAACAGATTTGGGCTCATCTGCTAAAAACTGCGAAAGATTACAATAGAGCCGAACATGTTTCCTTCATTTTTAACTTTTAGTGGCAACTTTCACTTCCTAGACCCACAGCCCACTCTCCCTGTCCCAACCCCTTAGTTGGTGCTATTGCTTTGACTTACACAGCTGGTTTACCTGACCTTTCTTTGTTCCTTAGGTACATTTCACTTTTCAGATTTATGGTATTTCCCCCATATTTCATTGGCTCTATCTTCATTGCCATAAAAATGAAAACACTTAAGTATGAGTTTACTTTTTCAAATCCAAAAGCAACCAGCTATTGAAGAAATACACAGTGATGCTCTCCCCAGTTTTTGCCATAAATATTAAAACCATTTAAAAAAATAACTATATAAACCTTATGATCCCCACACTGAAGCCAGGTGCAAGAGGTTAAAACAGCTGGCTAGCCATCTTTTATTTTTGTGTGCCTTCCTGCTGATTGAAACCGCAAACATTGAAAACTATCAAACATTCCCTTAAGGATTTTCTTTTTTTAAGAAGAGGAAGGAAAAAAGAAAACCTTCATTTTTTATAATATGCTCCTCTGTGGAGAAGAAAAACTCTAAAACACAATCAGTCACAGAGTAGTGCAATAATTCCGAATATCTCCTTTCTGTTGTATTTAAACCATCATTTCCAACAACTTCTACACACAATTGTTTTTAATCCTTCAGTTAGAAAAGAGAAAAGAGGCAAAAAAAGAAAAAGAAAGAAAGTCTGAGCTTGCTCTGTCAGTTTTGCCAGTAAATATAAAGTAAAACAAATGTTGATGGCACCGAGAGTGTTACATACCCGGGCTGTGTTTTTGCATTGCTCTCAATGGAAGCGATCGATGCCCGTGTCACTGTCGCGTCCCAATCGCAGCCAAGTCTCAGCCTTAATCTAAGCAACACCCGAAAAGGCAGCGGCAGCCGCAGCCTCTCCCTGACTCTTCCATCCATCCACCCAACTAAAAATATAATACTACATATGAGCTTTAACCACTCCACGTTTATAGGGATCAAGCCACTGAAAATCCAGGAGAACACAATAAAAAAAAAAAAAAAAAAGAACCCTCCTTCTGTCTCTTGTCTCTCCTCTCTCTCTCTCTCTCTTCCTCTCTCCTCTCTCTCCTCTCTCTCTGTCTCTCCTTTTGCCATCTACATGATCCTTGATTAAACATGGAACAGAGTTATTAAAAAGGGGGGGGTAAGGACTCAAGGAGAGGAAATGCAACTGTCAGAAATCGGGACCGCCAGATTTCCTGGTGAACCTGCCTCTGAGTCAGTGTCAATCCACCATCTTCCGCCAGTGAACTTGTCTTTGGGTTTTTGTTTGGTTTGGGGGGGTTGTTGTTGTTGTGTATGTGCTTTTTTTGGAAGGGGGGAGGGGAAAGGCAAGGTGGGGGCTGGAGGTGGGGGGGAGTAGGGAGAATGTGTGTGTGTCTGTGAGTACGTGTTGAGTGTGTGTATGTATGTGTGTGTAGGGGTCGGGGTGGGGGGGGTCCGTGTTTGCGATCTGAACCTTTGGTACCTACAAGGAGGGTGTCTCGCCGAACGGTAGCTAAGATCTCACCAGAACCGCGCGGAAGTGAGGAGTCGCGGCCAAAGACGCCCGCTGGAGCCTCCTCTCTGGGCCGGACCCCAGCCCGAGCCGCGAAGGGAGCCCCCCGCCCGGATCACAGGTAACAAAAGAAATACAAACCAGTGCACCGTCTTCTGTGGGGGAAGGGGACCAGGATGGGGAACCCTCAGTAACTTGGGCATCGGCAGAGAAACTTTATACAATTCCATGAGAAATTTTATTATTATTATTATTTTCTGATAGAAAAGAGCAAAAAAGAATGGGGGGAGGAGGGAGTGAAACAGAAGTAGAAGGAAGGCGAGACCCGACGCATTCCAGCCCCTCTTCCCTTAGCAGCTCCCGGCCGGAAGGCGCACTTGATGCGGAGAGAGGCGAAGAAGGTGAAGTTCGTTTGTAGACATGGAACCTCTTTGGGGGGGGGGGGGCAGGGAATAAATCAGTTCTCACAGCCGGCCACAGCCCCCCCCCAACACACACACACACACACACACACACACACACACACACACACCCTTTGCCAGAAGGAAAGGAAGAATTCTTGACCCCGAGCCGCTGGCATCTATCCTCTAGTCTAACGCACACCCGGCAGCGAAAGCGCCAGGCAGAGCTGCTGCCGCCTCCCGGGTCCCTGGCCCCGAGGCCCGGCGTTCCCGCCTCCTAACGGACCTGCCTTCCGTTCGCCAGCACCCGAGTCCGCGCCGCCCGCGCCGCCCGCGCCGCCGGGAACAGCCCTCGGCTGTACCCCGCCGTCCGCCCCGGCCGGCGGGTGTCTACCTGCAGCCCCAGACCCAGCTCGCGCCGGGGCCTCTTGGAACCCCCTGCCCAAGGCGTACGGATCCCCCGTCCTCCGCCAGTCCCGCGCACTAAGCGCTCTTCGGGGAACTTGAGAGAGGAAAGGGTGGGGGTGGTAAGAGGAGGAAGAAAAACGAGGCTGAATAACGGGGGCGGGGGGGGTGTAAAACAGGGAGAGAGGGGCTTCAAGCCCCACCGACCACCGTCCAAACTTTCCGAGGATGAGTGCGGAGAAAGGGTCATCCCGACCGGGGTGTGGGGGCGCGGGGCGACCGGGGACCCCTGCCAGTGCCCGCGCCGCTGCGGAGCTGACAGCTTCCCCGCGCCACGAGAACGCCACAGGCTCGCGGTGGAGACAGAACCCGAAAAGACAGGAAAAAGGAGAGAAAACTGCTCGGCCAAACGTGGATGATCCGCCACTTAATCCAAAAGTTAAATCCCCAAAAACGCAGTCCCCCAAAGAAAGTGGAAAATCAGGTCCCTCAGTGCCCCCTCCCTCTTTCAGCGGAGCAAATCCTTGAGCCAAAAAAGGGGGAAAGAGATAGAAAAGGGGGGCAGAGCGGAAGAGATGGTCGGGATGAGGGGATGTGTGCGAGAGCGAGCGAGAGCGAGCGAGCTAAGGGCAGAGAGGGAGAGAGGCGGAGAGGGAGAGAGAGGGAGCGAAATATCAAAGATTGTGCAAGATCAGGCTGGAAAGATAATCGATACTCGACCTAAATTTAACACAAACTACTCAATAAAAGTTAAAGAAAAAACTTACTTTCCATTTCCCCTGCAGTTCCTACTCGATCTTCGCCTCTTTTTTGTTTTGCTTTTATTTTACTTACAGCTGATCACATCCAAGTAAAACGAGAGGGTTCATTAAAAAAAAAAAATAAAAAAAATAAAAAAATAATCCTCGAACTTTATTGGGTGAAAATAAAAACGCTGAAGCAGAAAGTGGGGGGCATGGAGCGGTCCTCGGGGGTCCGGGAGGAGTTAAAGCATGTGCCGACCGCGGTCTCGCTGTTTGGTTGTGAAGGGGTTGGGAAAAGGAGGAAAGGAAATGAAAATCCGATATGTCTTTATTCTGCTAATTATTATCGTTTTAGCCCTGTTTAAAAAAATGGCTGATTAAGTTGAGTGCGCATGTCTTTGTGTGTCTATTCCCGATATGCACTCTGGGAATGAGAGAGGAGAGTGAGGGAGAGGGAGAGGGAGAGGGGGGAGAGAGAGGTGTAATTAGTGAGGTGATCAACATTCCCCAGACTGCAAATGACGCGCAGCCCGGACTCAGAGCAGCCCGGGAGCCTCGCGGCTTCCAAGGCTCGGAGCGCTGCGGCGGGAGCCCGGGACGCTGCGACCGCGGAGAGGGCAGGAGATGGGGATCTCCGGGGCTCGCACCCCACGCGCCCCTGAGCGCGCGACTCCCAAACTTCATTAGACACACACACACACACACACACACACACACACAATCTCTCTCTCTCTCTCTCTCTCTCTCTCTCTCATTTCCTCTCTCTCAGCAAAAAGAGAGAGAAAATAAAACATAAATACCGCCAAAATAATGCCCTTTAACCAGTCGAATTTTTTTTTATTCTAATGAAGCAAAATAATTATTATCGGACCAGAGATTTGTTTACTAGGGAGCTTTAAGGAGAAATATAAGTTAGAGTAATGAAGAGTTTTTCTCTGCCTAATTTATTCTGTTGTGTACAAGAACGCATTTTAATGAAGAAATGCAGGGACCGAGCAAATATGCAGATGTATGTAAATAAACGGTGCCTGGCAGTGTGCAAACACCGCTCGCCAAGCCTGTTTCCAAGGAAGAATTGCACTCTGGATCCATAGGCACCTTTTTAAACACCTATCTTTTGCTTGCACACGCAGGAGAGAAATCCCAGGGCATGGTAGATGCAAGCGGTTAGTTGAGTCAAAGTAAACTTTCAAATGAGAATAAGAGATGGGTGCAAGGGTGATAGTGGGGATATGGTTTTAGACTTTATGTAATATTTTTGAATATTTTATCAGAATTGCATAAGTTCAATGTAATAGCTTTAAGAAGACTTAGGGAAAAAAAAAAACCTTTCATCTTACAAGTCTGTTGAATTATCTTTCTTGAAGCACATTATGATGAATTTTAAAACCCCACTACAGATCTCATTAGAATGAAATATACTTGGTATTTTCTGGTGCAAAATTTAAGGTGGCTGATTCTCATTTGAAAATCTAATTATCTCTTTCCAATATTACAGATGTGAATATGAGTGACACTTTCATTAAAAGATAATTAACTAAAACTAGGAATAGACATACTTTTAAATACCCCCTACTGAATATCTGAATATGGAATATACATATATATATATATATATATATACACTATCCCTTGCTACTCAGATAGCATCTTGATACACTGCTACACTATAGGTCACAAGCAGACACCATCTATGTAATATTTCAAAAATAGGAATTCTAGAGAGAAGGTGAAAGTACAAACCAAACAAGCTAAAAACAGGAAATACTTGCAATGTCCAGCTTCCTGGACAGGTGAGGTGTCAGCTGCTTTTGAGCTGACAGGTCTTTGAAGTTCTGGATGGCCAGGATCTGCTTCAAAACCTTGTCTTAGGCCTTAAGCACCAAATCTACCAAATACCAACAAAAAGGTTTATTGCAGGACAACGGAGGCTGCAAACACGCTTCTTTCTGGGCCTGAAACATTGTGTTATCAGGGAACATTTGGAAAATCCTAGAACTGATGCAAATTGCATTAAAAACCAAACAAAACACCTGGGAGGATAAAAGTATAGCCCTCAAAAGAGCAGACCTAGGCCCAAATCAGAAAAGCTGGTTGCCTACAGCAGCTGGCTAAGGTTACAATGAAAGTCCAAAGGCTTAGAGTAGAGAATAAAACCTAGATATGGTCTTTATTAAGGGGGGGGGGGGGGAAGCAAATCACCACCTTAGGAATCTGAAGTCGATGTATGTACCAGTATAGTATAAACCAGGGCTACTAAACGTTAACAGAAAGAAAATCATCTACCTCTCCAAAGACTCCATTCTATTTTAAACTTATTTGGGAAGCAATCTGCTCAAAGTGTATGGTTTTCTAAGATTTTTAATATACTTTGTTTACAGTCTTACCTTTTATACAGCAACTGTATCATTGGTGTGCTGTCTGATTGCACCTCAGTTGAGTTTATCCATGGCTTTAAGAAACATACATGGCACGGTGGTAAAATTTTAATTCTCTGTAACTTACAAGTGAAGAAGGTGTTTATGTAGCATTGCTGTTTACAGAAAAACACCCCAGAGAGCAAAAATTCTGGCTTTAAAAAACTATTTGAGATGTGTGTTGGGGAAGGGGGTGGGGGCTTTTAAGAAGACTGAGGGGAAATGAAGGCAGGGAGACTTTCAGGTTCAAATCAGAAAAGATCAAGCCCTTTGCGGGAGAGGACTCCATGTACAAGCTCACTGATGGAAAAACCATTTCCTGCGATTTCAGACGGGTAAATGCGTATGATGAAGGAAACACCTGAGAACAATAAGTCTGTTTCAGGCTCAGGTGAAGAAAGGGGTCTATTTCTGGCATGGAAGAATAGGGAAATGATGATCATTTCGTTTTCAAGTTCTTCTTTATTTCTTTTGCCTTTTTCTCCCTGAAACATCATCAATAACATTAATGTCATTAATGTCAAAACACCAAACGTCAAATCAGGAAAACCATTTTAAAAATTTGGTGGCTATTTCTCCTCTACGCCCCCCATCCCTCTCTTTTCTTGGAAAATACATCCCTCTCTTTTCTTGGAAAAATCCCTCTCTCTCTCTCTCTCTCTCTCTCTCTCTCCTGTGTGTGTGTGTGTGTGTGTGTGTGTATGTGTGTGTGTGGGGGGAGCGGTTCTTGAATTCTAAGTAAGAAAACAAAAGGAAGGAGGATTTGTAAGAGGAGCGCCCACTTTTGCAATCCCTCTGCTAGCGAGTATCCCCCTCCTATTCCGCCTGTGTGTGTGTGTGTTCTTTTTAATCATCTCTTTCTCATCCTCTTTCACCTCTTTCCTAAGAAGAGAAGCTGGGGTGAGGGTCGGGGGTTAATGGGCTGAGGGGATGGGGCAGAGAGGAACTAGCACGGAGTCAAGAGTTTCCTCCAGGGCTCGGCCTTGGAGCGCGCCCGCGCGAGGAGGGTAGCTGGGGAGAAGCGGCTGCAGGTCTGCTTGGGGTGGGCCGGGAGGCGCGGAGCGCGGCGCCGCGGGCAGGGGCGCGGCGAGGCGGGCGAGCCCGAGCCCAGCCCGCGGGCTGCTCCGGGGAGAGGGCGCCATCCGCCCGGTTCGCCCCGGCTGCGCCCCGGCCCCTGGCGCCCTCCTTCTCGGCCCCTCGCTCCACGAAACCCAGCTGCTCCTCTCGGGTCTCTGAGGACCCCTTGCTGTCAACCTTTGACCCTGTCTCCCCCCCCCGCCCCCATTCTGCTGTCCCTAAACTCTGTGCGAACCCGCCGCCGCCCTCAAGGAACGTTTGGCTACTTCTTATTTCAAAGTGAAAGGAGCAGAGGTTTCCCTGCCGCACCAAGAACTTTCCCTACACCCTCTTCTACACTTTCCAGGGCTACCCCAGCCGAGCCAAGCCCATTCCGGGGCACTCGGACCCTGACGCCGAGTGCCCAATTGGGGGAGAACCAAAAAGGGATACCAGGTGGTTAGGTGTTGCGTGTTGGAAGCAAGGAGTAATTACTTTTGGGACAAAAGGTAATTTCCACTTTTAGACTTTTCCTTGGCGTATTTTATTTCCCAAATCTGTGCCGCGGACACTCTGGGCTTTACAATCGCTTTAAGGAGTCTTCCGCTGTCTGTTCCCGGATTCTCCCCCCTCCCCCCGCCCTCGCCAATTCAGTAACAAATACCCCACCTCCCTCTCCCTCACGTCCCGCCAGCTCAAGACCAAGCCCAGCCCAAGGGGAAAAGGTTCCCAGTCTTTTGACCGCGCATCCGGGGTCTATAGATGAGCTCAGTTTGAAACGAGGTATTACAAGATTTCAGCGTTAGGAACCCTTTATATCACCACAGACACTTTCAGATCCTCAGCCCCCCTCCTCCTTCCCTCTTTTTGTTGGGTCTTCTCCACCCGGGGGCTATGTAACAAAGGCAGTCTGTTAACTAACATTTTTAACTCAGCAACTCCTTTCCAAAACACACTTAAACTTGATACCAATGTCTATCATTTTGTGAGTGGGGAGGTGTGGGGTGTGTGTGTAAGGGGGAGACGTGAAGTTTCAGTGAATCGGAAAGTGCAGGGTTTATTTGGGATGGTGTCACAAACGCATTATATTTACAGTGAAATAATTCAAGAAATAGTGTGGAAGAGTGCCAAATTTCATTACTATGAAAAAAAGTAGATTTTTCTTGAGAACTCACAAAGCGGGGGGTGGGGCGGGGGTGGTGGCTGGAGGTTAAAATATGACCTCACATCCAGAATGGACACTGTCTTTGATGGTGAGAGTGAGCTAGATGAAATGAAATTCAAAAAGGAAAGACATTTTAAGTGTGTATGTGTGTGTAGCATTTGTGGGCAGTTAAAGCTGTCGTTCATTGATTCTCTCCCCTCCCCCAACCTGGTTCTTATCTCCTTTGTGGTCTTTTTTGTCATAAAAATGCCCCCATCTTGATTCTGGTCTCTATCTGTACTTCCATATTTCTGTATGTTTCTCTCTAACTAAAGTCCCTTTTTGGTTTTTATTTGCGGTAAATCTGTTTTACTTTTTTTTTTTTTTTCTGGTGGTTCTGACCTAGTTCAATGTGTGTGGTGGGGCAGTCATTATTATGTAAAGTTAGGCACAGGTATAGTTTGGGATGGGGAAAAGGGAGGAGTTATAGAGGGTCTGAGGAAGGAAGAATTAAGGGAGTGGAAAAGGGATAGGAGGAAGGGGGAAGAGAAAAGTCAGACGCCCTCTGGCCTTTCAGAGGTCAGGGCTCAGACAGTGCTGTGACCTCCTTTCCCTCTAGGCAACCAGCCCAGTGTTTATAAACAAAATCAGACGGGACTCTCCCCAAACAATAGCACTTCACTAACTTCACAAGCACTTCTACAGCTCTTATGCAAATTAATAAGGACTCCTTATCACTTACCACTACACAACCCCCTTACCCCCTCAGCACATGTATTCACACTTAAAGCACCCAAACCCAGGATCACAAGCACACTCTTCTCAAAACAGATGGAGATATTTCCAGCAAACATATCCAACAAAAATTTTACGTTTCATCTGGGGAAGATCTCTAAGAGACAACGATGCAGATGGGAAAAGATAAATAAATGGGAAAAGAAAGAAAGAACTGAGATTTCACTGAAGATAAATTTGTGATCTTTTAAAACTTAAAACATCTATATCTAGTCAAGGCAATGCTGTATAGACAATATACTAAACACTGGCCGCCGAATAGAATTATTTGAAAACAGGACATTACATTCATCCCAACATCCACCTTTCCAAGACAAAAGTGCAGATCTTTATAGTTGAAGAAAAGCCATCACCTCTGTATATAATGTCCCTAAATATTAGACACAAAAGCACCATTAAATCCTGCAGCAAACAAACAGCCCATCTGATCTAAGTTACAAAATGTGTAATTAAATCCATCTTCAATTACAGAAGGCAGCTAGCAGAAACTAAATCAAAGATTTTGAAACAAATGTTGTTTGCCAAGGTACAGAAATGATAGCTTTACATTATATTGTAACCAAAACTCCATTTCAGGAATAAATTACAAGATAGGAAAAAAAAGGTGAAAGCAAAAAAAAAAAAAAAAAAAAAAAGAATGAAATGATTTCAAACTTTTGCTTTAAAATGATTATCAGTGAAAGTCTAAGAGAAAAAGATTAAAGAAAATATACCTCAGAGCAAAAAGATCATCTCCTTTTCTTCTTTGTCTATCAGTCCCCTGTTAAAGCATATGGAAAATGTTTTCAAAATGCCCAGATTTGGCACATTGTCATTGCAAAGAGAGGAGCGCAGTGATGCTGTTAGAGAAAATGGGAAATAAATTCAGGATTGGGTGCTGCCTCCTTCAATGCGGATTTATCTAAGTTTAATTTAATATTCCGCAATCACTGAATGATCGCATATAATTCACCAAGATTTTAAAGGGCTTTATTTAAATACCTTGAGCAACAAGAGAATGAAATTTAAACCATTGCAGCCATTGCTTATATTTTTTTATTTTCCTATTAGAAGAACTTTAACTGGCAATTTCTAATAATAAAAGGAAAAACGATAAAGGTTTGGATTTTTTAAAGGAAGACTGTTAAAGGAAAGCATTAGCTTTATTAAAATCATTCTGAACATAAAATCAAAAAGCACAAAATGGTTGTTTGTAAAACACTAACCCTTTAATCGATTTTATTGGCATTCCGATCGATTAGATAAACGGAAATCTATAGCAAACATCAAAGCATTTAAAACATTTTCTCTATCTCATTTATAAACAAAACTTTTCTTTTCAGCAGAAAAAAATGATTATCAAACGACTAACAGGAAATTCTTCAGATATCAAATTACGATAATAAAATTATTTCCACATGGAAAGGGATAATGACAATGATGATAGTAATTACAATAATGAATAATTCAACAACCCTTTGACATGTATGTTAGAACCTCCAGCAGAAACCGCTCTAAGGGGGGGGGTTCTTTAAAAGAAATACTTTATTTTTTTAATTGAAAAATTTAGTTGACAATACTTTATTTTTAAAGGAAATATTTTTTAGAGATAACTCGGGGGGGAGAGTAGCTTAGGTGTGGCTGTCGGACTAGTGTTAATTTCCCTGCAATTGCAAATGAGTCAATTTCCTCCCCGGAGTTTTCCTTCCAAATTGATACTTCTTATTAGCAAAAATTAATATGCAAATGTCAGTGAGCCCTTCCAGGTTTGCAAACTTGTATCCGGACCTGTTTTCTACTTACTCTAAAAGGTGATTCTCAAATTATAGAGGGGGGCGAAGACTAGACTCCCCCATCCTGAACGTGATCACACATTTGATCTTTTAAGTGAAGGAAACCAATTTATTTGGAGATATGAAAACTGCTATCCAGAGAAATGCAGCTATCAGAGCTTATGGCATTTTAGCTGCAGCAAAAGGAAGTGTTGCTGTAACGGATATTATGTTTATTTGTTAAAGAAAATCAATGAAAGTGGCTGTAAAGTAGTTAGTGAGGCGTGTGTTTGGGACTCGCGATGAATCGTGACTCTGGCAGGCTGAAAGAGCAGCTAGCTCTTCTCTTTGCCAGAAAAGTCCCCGCGTCGCCCCGAGCCGGGGAGCGGGCTGTGCGGCACCTGGCTTCCAACTCGCCGGTGCTGCCCGGCGGTGCTCTTGTCTACCGCCTAAGTCACTCCAATTCTCTGCCCCTTTTGCCCTCTGTCCTAGCAGTTGCTCCTTCCAGTTGACTGTGGTGGCCTTCCCACGCCCTCCCTCAGCAGCACACACCTTTTTCCTCCTTTTCTCTTACTGACTCTGGTCGTTTCCTCCTTTACGCTACAGGTCTGAACTTCTGTACTTCTTTTCCTCCTATTGGAATCCCCCTCTTCTGAATCTCGAAGTCTCTTCGGTGAATCGCGGAATATTTCTTTCCTACCCCGCCCCTCCCCCATTTCTCTCTCCTGCCAATTATTTAGCACCCGGGTCTTCTTACCCTCGCACTTCTATCCTCTCCTCCAGACATTCCAGAGAGTTCTCATCACACCAGAATGCACTTTTTCTCCTCCTCCTACTCGCCTAGGATTGGGGATGGGGGGGGGGGTGGGATTTTGAGTTGAACTCCCAGGGGTTTTATTCTATTCTTTTAACAGCTTTACTTTCCCTTTTCTTCTTTGCGTAACCTTCACCTACCTACTAATTTATAACAGAAGCGGTTTCTTTCCCTTTCATTTCCTAGTTTACAGTTTCCGTCTGGGGCTGTGCATTGCACAGGCACCCTCTGGCTTCCCCCCTCCCGGGCCGGCCCCGCCGGCCGCCGGCCCAGGCAACTATTTTCATGTACTTGGTTGCGGTCTCATTGCACTTTCTCTCCTTGGAATAAGTTAGTTTCCATGATTTGAAGTTCTCCGCAGAGCGCCTCTTCATTTGTCAAGCTTACCTCGCTGTCCAAATAAAGGGTGGGGTGTGGGGGAAGGTGTATCACCCACTTAAATCCCTTTTAACAACCGTTTACTCCCGGTCCCACCACCCGCCCAGGTAATGCCTTGTGTGAATAATAACGAATTCTGGAAGATTTTCCCTTTCATCGCGTGCAGGTTGCTTATGAGTTATTCCTGAGAGGGTCTCAAACGTCTCCCTTGTATCTTCTGGCTTCGAGTGGTCACCATTTCAACCTCCCCCCACGCCTCTTCTCTTTCCCCCTCGCTGGCCGCCCTGGCTGCGGGAGGGGAACGCAGTCTAAAGACCTCGTCCTCTCCCTTCTTGTTTCTAGCTGCTGCAGCTGCCGCTGAAATTCGCTGTGGCCGCTGCCTCTTCCCGCTTTAATCCCAGACCTTCAGTCATTGGGCAGCTCCTCAGAGGCAAGAAGTCAACACCATGGCAACCCGACAAGCCTATCAAATCACCGGCTGGCGTGACAGCAGCAACACTGCCAGCAGAAGTGGGCTGGGCGGAAGAGCAGAGTGGTCACTACGCTCAGGTACACAGTCTGGGAGTGGACAGCAACTGTCAGCCTCCACGTTCTGGCTACACAGATGTGCACCATTCAGTTCATACCCTTACCCTATGTCCCCTGGTAGGTTTGGAGGAGGAGGACCAGGAGGAGGAGAAAGGGAGATATATATAGGAGTGGAAGAGCTTCGGGAGAGAGTTTCAAGCTAAAAGTAATAGAAGCCCTAGATACTGTAAACTACAGAAGCCTTGGGCCCCAGAAGTAGAGGAAACCAAGTCACAGTAGCCTCAGAACCAAATTTAAAGGGTTTGCACAAAGGTGTGGGATTTTTCTTCACTGGTTCTGTCACTTGCTTGACCAAAATTAATGCAATGTTGTGTTCTGGAGTTTCAAAAGTATAAAAGAAAATGTTACATTTTTAACTTTTACTGTCTGCCAGTGTCCGAGTCTGCAAAAAATATGGCTTGACATCAATTTCAGCGACGCTAATTGACTGCCTTGGAAATGACCTAAACTTTACCTGAAACTGCCTTTGCCTTATTCTTTCCTAAAATGTGTGCTATGTGTCATGTGTGTTCTAGATCTTCTCTAAAGAGAAGAAACTGAGGAGACTAGGAAATCTGTGCATTCCTTGTGGGCCTACTTGGCCTTTTATTTCCTATTTTTCCTTGAACTCCCAATCAGGCAAATAGAAGAAGACAGGACTTTCACTAATAATTCAGAGCACTTTGTTAATTTACATGGCTTGGTTTGAAACTGCATTTTTCTTTTTCATTTTTTTAAATTTTAAAAGCAAACAATGTTTTTGAGAAACATGTGATGTATTTCTTACTAGCTTATACAAATATTTGAACAATATATAGAATGCTATCATTGACCGTATATCACCCTCTATCACTTATCTCATAGTTTATTTCTGAATTTGAGAGCACAAGTTTGTTGAAATTGTATAGGGCAGAAAGAGAAATCCATTTAATAATGAAGTTAATGTGTTATATTGGGGGAATCTTGTATGAATTCTAAAATCTACCTTTAAGTCCACTCCACATAAACACAATTCACTAAATAAACAATTTTCATATTGATCTAACATTTTTTATGAAGAGGCTCTCAGTGTGTAAGTATTTAAGTTATACTTGGCATGCATAAAATACTAGAGACCTGGAAAGGGTTCTCAAAACAACAATTGCAATATTAAGCAGAATAGGGTAGAGAGCCAATTTTTGTGGCTCTAAAGAGAAATTCAGTGAAATCTTCAACTTCATTTCCTTACTTTCTCTATATTTCATTGTGGATGGATCCTAATATTAAAACAGTACATTTTCAAAATATAATTTATTATATACCAAAAATGAGTGTGATAACTGACACTGGAGAAACAGGTCATGATATACTAGAGAAAACTTTTAGATATAATGTGATTTTCCCTGCACTGAAACTATAATAACATTGTGGTAGCATTTTCTTTTTCTGTGCCACTTTGCAGAGTTGTTCGATGAAGAACGGTCAAGCACAGAGAGCTGAAAGTTGGTTGTAGTTTAAATGATTAGGTCAGTGCCAAGTTATCGATATCGTTGAATGTTTTTGGCTAATTCACATTACATCTGACAAGTACTGAGTGTTTACGGTGGGAAATGTAAGAAGAAACACAATACTACAATTTTAAATTAAAATGCATATATTTAATCTGTTATCTTTCAGAGCCAAACTTGTAAATTTAAAATGTTTTAAAGAGAAGTTAAATGAAGTATACAAAAATCTTTCAGTACATTTTGACTTCAGTAAGAATAAATGAACACAGGAGATATGATAACATTTAAAAGTTTATTATTTCATTTAATAAATGGTGTACCTTGAGTTATTGAAAAATTTTAAATACCTTAGGATCTATCATACTATTTGTGATGGATGTGTGGTTATACTTGTCAAAGACATGAACAGATACCATCATTCAAATGTTCATCTATGTGTAATATTTCTAATTTGAAAAAGTTGAAAGGAGATGAAGTTAGTACATTATACCTAAATGAAAACAAATATCTAAATATTCTATTAGATCCTTTAATTTTGTTAGAAATTGTTACTTCTAAAGCTTGCCATATATGGATTATTGAATATTAAAACAAATTTTGCAAATACTATACAGACATTTATTTTTAAATCACAAACCAATTTTAGTGTTTACCCTTAAAAATACCCTCAGACTATACAATATATGACCATCTGCTTAAATATAGACTTATGTACATGCCACACACATGTTGCTAGTTAGCTCTACATTCAAATCTTTACATTTAAAGCTATTTTCTATACTTTTAGTGTTTTCAGTGCAGATGTTCTTGGAAGGAGGAAATTTCTCTTTTTTTAGCCAATTAAAATAAGACAGTGGAATTAAATGTAGTTTAAATGCTAAATTAAAAAAAAATCAGTAAAAGGATGCCTTGCTTGTTTTCAGCAGAATGGATACCACCTCCATAGAGTTCATTCTTGACCTTACCTGAGTAAGTACTTTAACTTAAAGTATGAGATGCACCTAGCGGGGTAATACATTGAGCTTAATAGGAAGACGGTTAATAACCTTTTTTCATCCTCGTGCACTATCAATCATGGCTGTCACCAGTCTGCTGAATCAAAGCAAAAGTGTTCTTCACAGATGACTGATTAGAAACGCAAAATCACAAGATCCATCTTCATGGTCACTTTTATTATAGTCATTTTTAAACTGACAGCAACCTGCTCAGTTTCAGCACACTGGGCATCACAAATAGTGTCACTCAGTGCAGCTAAGCATGAGAAGAGGTTGGTTGGATTATACTTAAAAATAATTAGGCCCTCAACCCTTTGTGGAACCAAGAAAAAGGTATTCCTCTTTCCATGCCCCCATTCCCTCCTCCCATACAGAACTTGCTCTGATTCCATTGTATTGTGAACTTACCATCTTGAAGGGAGGCAATGCAGGGTATAGTTTTTATCCTTGTTAATTATGTAGGAATTAGGGAATGAATATGTCCACTTGAGAGTTACTGATAACTTTTTGTCTACTGCTTTTTGTCAATATCGTGACAAACGGCAACATTGCTACCCTTATAGTTAAGTTAAATAGGGTTCTTCTTATATAGAAATAGGTTTTTAGACTAAAGATTTCAGGAATCTAGGTAGCTAGGTATTAGTGAAGGAGTCTTGCTGTAAGGAGCTCTTCTCAGTGGAAGACATTTAACAGCATCACCTGAATGCTGTAGCATTGGAATTGCTGAGGTTATAACTCTCCAAATACATAATCTTAAAGGTGGTCAAGATATTAACTACTAAGTAGTGATACAAATTCTCAATATGCAACCCCATATTTTCTCCTTTTCAGCCCTAGAGTATTGAAAAATGACAAATTTGAAAAACCAACAAGTAGATGTACATAAAAATCATTCAACTAGAGCGTTTGAAACAGTTCTGTCTGAGTCAAAGGATGAGGAACTTTATCTTTACTTAAAGTCTTGATCTTTATGCTACAAAGACGACCCTTTGATATTTCATGATATTTTCATGCATACCTTTACAATATTTTAAGATACTATAGGGTACTAATGATTCAAATATTTACATGAGAAAAATTTTTAATAGAAACATTTTTAAATATGTTGTGATTCTTGTGCCCATTTTATAGGGTTCTTATTTCATATTCAGAAAGGAAAATCCAGTTGGGTTTAAATTTTAACTTAGTAAGTTTAACTTAAGTATCCTATTTTAAATTTCTACACAGTCATTGTTTTCTTTCATCCCAAATGTTCCTTTTCTTGTTAACAGCAGAACACACCACACATATAGAGAGAGAGAGGGAAAGGAGAGATAAAAAATTGTCAATGATATTTCTTTATATAACATAATATCTTCATATTCATTTTCAAACATGTTTAATATCTACCTTTAATACCTTTTTGTGAAGCTACCAATTTTTTTCCTCCATCTCTCCCTCCACACACACATACACACACCCACCCACACATGCACATACACACACCTGTATTGCTTTGTTCTGGATTATAAGAATGCTTTTCTTTTCTGCACAAAATGCACCGATAGACAAGATACATATAGTGATATATCTGTACTTATATAGATTATATAATTGCACATATAAAATGGAATATCTGCATTTTCCACAGATATAATAGATGCATAAATGTACTCTCTATGTATATGAAGGTTAATATTAATTTCCTTAAATATTGTACTTTATATGTTTCTAGACCTATATGTATTGAAAATAAAGAAATTATGAAATATCCCAACTAACTATCCAGTTTGATTTTATCTTTTTTAGCTAAATTAAGCTGTCTTAGAATTTGGGTAGATGTATGTGTTATTTGATGTTTCAAAATAGTTCCACCTTATAAAAATTGATAACAACAATACTCATTGATACATTGTTCAATATGTAAAATTAGGATTAAATGAAATGTTTACATCCTTTAAAAGCTGTATAATTACGTAGATGACAATGTAAATCACCTCAACACGTTCATATTCAGTTTACTTTAATGGTAAAAATATGATTTCCCCTGACAAAATGTGTGTGTGTGCACACGCATGTGTGTATGGGTGCTTAGTTTGGTTATGTTTATACTTTTAAAAAAAAATAATGTCCCATAGAATTCAATACTCTTGCTTTTAAAGCTAATTTTTAGTGTAAAGGATTCTTTCTGCCTGGGTACTACTGACCAGAATATTTATGGAAGAGAGATTTATTTGAAATATCCGGACTTGATATGGGACTTTTTGCTGCAAAACTAATTTAGTGAGATGATATGCATGATAGTTGGCATCATCTTGGTAATCTATACAGGCAGTCACAATGGATCCAATATGAATTTTTAATATGCATCATAAATATGAGCATTTATAAGGCTTATAAAAACTATAGATCTAGAATCATGTGTTCCTCTATAGACAGGTCTTAATAAACTGAAGACATTTTTTTCCTTTATATTTTAGAAACTTAATCAAAACTACTTTTTTAAAAAATTGGTTTCTTTTGGAAGTTACTATGAAACATCTTTGTTTGAAAATTTTATGTTTTGACATTATTTGAAAACAAAACTCACATTTTAAACTTCATGAACTTCATGGATCATTTAAAAAGTTTTTTGGGAAAAAATCAGCATCTTAATTTACATGAAATGTTTATCTGACGATTTTGTTGCTATTAGTTTTAAAAACCTGTATTGTTTTGTGTGCATTTACTTTATTGAGAATGTTCTTATGTTTAAGTGACTATGTAAACCATACAATTTTATTGAATATAAGAATATCATATGATAAATAGACTAGCATGAAACTCTTATAATTTAGTTAGAGATACACTTAATACATAAAAACATATTCATCAAAGAATATTTTGAACAAAAAAGACTAATAATGTTTATATATTTCAGTTTGGGCTTGGGATTTATATTTATGCATTGCATGTAACATATGCTATATGCACACATATACACAATTACACCTAAATACTATCATATCTAGATTATTGACTTCAAATGAAAAAAATGCTGTCACACACAAATATTGCAATTATCTTTGCCATGCCTCCATTTATGCAACCTGAATATGCAATTATGGCATTTCCCTCTTTCCTGGAGTATGATTTTCCCTTGGTACTGGAATTGTTCTTTGTTGAATCTTTGTGATAAAAAAAAAGCTGTTATATGAGTGTCAGTTTGCAATAAATGTGTGAGAAGATGTACGGTCAGGATAGACTGGCCATCTTTTAGCGTGTCTTTTCTACCTGGGCTTCAGAGTTCTAGCTCCCGACTAATGATATTTGAAGAGAAAAGAAATGAAAGCAAAGGTCATACAAAAATCACCTTTAACATTTTATAGTAAAAAAAGAGAAAATATTGAAATATTTATAATAATTTATTATGTAATTCTATTTTAATTGCTTTCCTATATTAATTTTCAAAATGCTGTTATTTGCTATCACTAGTTTAAAATTGTTATTTTGTTCAACTCTTGCTTTTTACTGACAAAAAAGATATAGTTCTTAAAAATCACCAAAACTGAAATTATTATTTTCTCTACCATTCATATTCCCCAAAGCTTTCTGTCACTCAGCCACTAAAGCTGGAAGATGCATTTTATAACAAATAGACTATTTTGTTCACTACGCTTTCTTCTTACCTTGAATTTCAGTTTGCAAAGAAATATGCAAATTGATTTAATGACAACTTTTCAAAATGCACTCCAAGATGTTAGTGATGTTTTCAAGTAAAAAATTTAAGATAGTATGATATAAACATCCCTTTTTTGATAGCTAAAGCTTTTATATGTAAACCTTCACTTATGTATTACCCAACCACTGAAGAATTTTAATGTATTGCAGTTCATTTTGTAATATTTGCACAAACATTCAGAGTAGTATTACGTTGCTTTGTTATTTCATTATATTATATTTCACATTTAGATTTTCATTTGAATTTTCCTGTTTTCAACATTTGGATATCATCTCATTAACTATCATAAACCAGTAGTTTAAGGAGGAGTAATTCTGAAATGTAAACACTCCTTCTAGAATTTTACAGCATTGCTATGGAAGAGAAAGAGGGGACTAACATTACTTTCCCCCAAACATTTCACTGTTATGATTATAAGAAAAGATCAGATGCTGTGGCAATTTTTTTCATATGTGATCTTTCTTTAGAATTATTTTCAAAGTCAACTGTCCTTAGACCTTATTTTCATCTCCAAAAAGCATTAAGTTTGCTTCTTTGTAAAGTATTTCTTCATAACATATCTTAGTTTAATTCACTTCTAGCAAAAGAAACACCCAAACTCAATCTGGAGACCTCCTTCCAACGTAATTTAGCTGGACCTTTTCTTAGTAAAGGTTTTCTGGTTTTCATTTTCACTTCATATTCTCAAATAAAAGATCCTTTGTTGTCTACCATTTGATTGGACTTAATGAAAAACACTCCATTTTAACTTAACAGTATTTCCTTTTGAATTTATTATATTTAAGAACACTGTCAAAAATCAAACATTTAATCTCAGGTTTTTATATTTCAAAATATATTACTATCACATGGCTCAGTGAGGTGATGTAAAAAGTACACTGAAAAGATTTCAAAAAGGAAAGCAAAAGCAAAAAAACCCCGGCTTCATTTTAATATGAAACTAAATACTATAGCTAATGTGCAGATTGGGTACGGCAGCTAACTGTAAAGACTAACCTGTGATAGGGTGCCAACAGCAGAATTGTGCAGTATTGACTAAATGAGCTTCACTGATTTGTATTGAGGCTAATATCTTCTTTAAACAATTCCGTGTAAATTGTGCGTATAAAGTCATTGGAAGCTATTTCTCAGGACAGCCTCGCTGGCTAGCTACCTGCTGGAGTGAGGAAGATAATCAATAGGAAGAAATAGAGCTGAGCATGAGCCTGGGAAGCTTCAGAGCAGTTAATGCTGATAAAAGTAGATGATGTCAATATTTGGGAATAGCACAACTCTAGGATAATAGACAAAAGAGAAGTGCATATATTGTAGAGTGTTCAAACAGGGGCAAAATTAAAGCCTAAGTGGCAGATGATGCCCTGGGCTGCAAAAGACATTATTTATTACAGGTATTGTTAAATTTTTACTGAAATCCAAACAGAGCAAGATGTTATATGAAAAAAGGTACCTAACTTTTAGCAGAAGCTTAAATACCCATTTCCATTTCAATGGTCAATAGGTTTCTGCCGATGACTGGTATAGGACAAGACTGTCCTCCAAACGTTTGGCAGATAGATATTTTTACATATGTAATACCACATGTCTCATTAAGAAATTGCTTTTAATTCTCTAAGTTGATTCCAAGATATATAAAAATATAACATATACAAGTTAAAATGAGAACAGGCTGTCAGTCAAATGGTGATGCCAGAGATACAAGCAAACCTAATTGTCTTTGCATATACTTGTGTGTTTATAGCAAGTACCTTATCTTCTAAAGGTAGTAGACTTATTGGAAGTGAGGTAATAATATATTTTTACTAATTTAATACTGAAAATCAGTTTTCCTCTTGCTGTCAGGCGATGAAATTTTGTTCTTCTGTGCTGATCTTTCTGTTGATGTATTATGACATAGTCTGTCAACATGAACAGATATGTGAAAGGAGATTGGGTGACTGAGACGTACAACCTGCATAGAACTCTTCTTGAATTTTAAGCATGTTATCATGTTTGGGTACAACAAGTAAGGCTGTGCTTGCTTTAAAATGCTGTATTTTTATATATTTTAAGCCCAAGCAAAAACAGGTGGACTATGACAAGACTCTAAACCGGAAATGAGTGAGCCAGATCCAAACCACGTATTTCAGAACACCTTTTAAAGAGCTCTTCCACATCCTAAGTTGATTCCTTAAAAACAAAAAACAAAAAACACCATTTGCAAAATATCAAAGTTTCTCGACAAAGAGGAGAAATCAATTCACACACGTGTGATTATCAAACGTAGCCATTTTCTCCCAAATTAAACAATTCCACAACTGTTACATGCTTTTATTGTCACAGATGTTTTTATTGTTTGGTCTCAGATTTCTGGATTATATCAAGCACATGATTCTGAGGTTAGGTAAAACAGCCACGCCTGATAGTTTTTACTTAAAACAAGGCTAACAAATGCTATTAGAAAAGGAAGCATATTGATCTAGCACTTAACATTTTAAACATTGTTTTTACCTATAAAAATACAGAAATAAATAAATTTTACCCCTGCTCTTCATTTTATGCTTTTATTTGGGGGGATAACTAGTTATTTTGAGAAGAATGTTTCATCTTTTCCAAATCACACATTGCAATGACTAATCCAAGATGCAGGATTACAATTAAAATAATTTCAAATTCCAAATATATAATCTTTGTAAGCTTTCTTACAAATAAAAATATTTGCTCAAAAAATGCTAGTAGTTGTCATACATCCCATCCTTTCATCTTAAATACAGAGAAATAAAAGACCTTTAGTCATTATTGAATTATAAAGAAGGCTTCATTTCAAATAAAGTATGAATTTTGATTTAGAGACACAGAAAAAAAAATCCTTTAAGATCTATACTTCAACTAATTTGTTAATCTTGTGCCACTTTCAGCATTTGTCACACATATAGACCAGGAAATTGGCTCCATCTCATTCTAGTTCTGTATTGAATTAAAAACCTCTACTGCAAAGAAGAGCATGATGTGGGGAAAGAATAAATTTAGTTCTTTCTTTAGCAATGCACATATATTTCCATACATTTCACATCCTAAGGGAGCCTATGAATATATTCAATAAATACAAAACTATAAACTACAATTCCAGAAAAGGCAAAGGTTTACTTTTTTCTGATTTTAATGTACCGTTTAAGTCTGAAGACTGAAAATTAAATACTTTTATACGTTTTATTTTACTTTTTTTAATAGACACCTTCACCGTTAGAAATAAATCTATAATAACGAACCTTAGTTGCTTCTTCCACATGGATAACGTTAGCATGTTTAGATCAAAGCAAATGAAATATCAGTAGTGGCAAATTGAGAAAAAAATGTTTTCTGCTATTTGAATCTATGTTTGCATTCAATTCACCAAAGCCCACCTTGGGTAACCTAGTAGACATTTATACGCAGACCGTATATGTGTATGCATTAAAAGGAGTGACCATTCCTATTTCATATTATAGACTAACAGAAAAGGTATTTTTCAACGAGGTGTGATAATAATGAGGTGTTTTTCAGCATGATAGGTGCATTTCTATTAAGATTTTGTGAAAATGAAATACGCCCCACAGGTGAAGGAGATTACTAACTCTTGGTATAGACTTGCTCTATGTGTAGTTCACTATGCTTTCAAGTATTTGAATCTGTGACTGCATTCTGAGGAGACAGTGCAGCGTGGTAGATATATGATGGCCTCACGGAAACAGAGTTAGCAAAGATTATGGCATACTTGTTTAGAAAAACTGTGAGCTGAAGGTTCCTGATATACACTAACATATATCTAGATGAAACCATAGTTTGCAAATTTCCTTGAGGAGTCATCTTTTATTAAGTGTTTGATAGGTATCCAAATATACATATCTATTTTAAAACATATCAAGAATGCTGATATTATATTTGCAAGGATTCTCTTTTATATATGTAGGTTAAAAATATTTTTACTTCTACATTTCTATTTTCTAAATAACTTAAAAATTAATAACCAGTAAGAAAAATCATGTCATGTTAAGAAATACATTTTGTAATATTTAAAAATTAGAAGGCCCAATAATGTGAAAAAAATGTAAAATTTCACAGTAAATCCACATATCAATTAAGAGGTTCAAAGTCTTTATAGCTTCTGTTTTTGCTGTTCTTTTTTTAATATTTATTTTCTTATTCAAGGATAAAGAAATAACCTTTAAAGACGGTGCCTAAATTAGTCAGCTTACAACCTGTCACTCCCTGACTCCTTCCCGTTTTAAGTGTTTAACAAACGTGGTCTTCATTTGAAGGATGCGGCCGTTTCTCCCTTATTTTATTAGGCCAGTGAAGATACTCCGTCACTGAATTCAGAACTGAAATTGTGAGCCGATATGCTCATAGACTTTTTTCCTATGGGAAGGCTTATCTGTATATGATCAGAAATGACAGAATGCATGACACAAACTTGTAATCATTCTGCTCTGTAGTTCCAATTTCTGTGACTGCTATTCCTTGCTGTACCCCTTTTATTTTTGTAATAGTCCATAGTGTCACCATTCATATTTAGGAGAACCACATTTTCCCCCAAATTCCACAATACAAATTTGTATGCTCCTACTTAATCTGAGAAATAGGTGTTTGGGAAAAGATGAGTGAGTACACAATTAAACAGCTTTGAAATTGCTGGAATCACAGCTCCTTCCAAATCTTCATCCCGTTGGTTCCATTATCCTTGTATTTTACAGCTTATGATCTTGGATGTTTAATGCTGGTATTGTGTAAAGTGGATGTTCCTAGAAGTCACACTTATGAATTATTGTGTGCCCCAACTGTTTGAGGGCATAAAATTTCTCTAAGAGACAGCCGCTGACAGATTGGAAGAAACTGGCTCAAAGTGTCAGGTAACTTTTAACTTCTAATGTTGAGTTTTAAAAGTATCTTTTGGGTCTCTGTTCTTAGGGATTTAGTAAGAACAAATGGAATGCACAGGAAGCACATATTTCCACTATTGGCCTAACCTTTTCATCATAGCTCAGGATGCTTTAAAAAAATTGTGGTAAAAAACACATAACATGACATCTACCCTCTCAACAAATTTTAAGTATATAGTCCACTACTCTTAACTATAGGTACAATATTGTACAACAGATCTCTAGAACTTTGTCATTTTACATAATTGAAACTTTATACCCATTGAACAACTCCCCATTTCCTTCTCCCCACCACGCCTCACCACCATTTTACTCTCTTTCTATGAGTTTAACTATTGAGGTGTCCCATGTAAGTGGAATCATGTGGTATTTGTCCTTCTGTGACTGCCTTATTTCACTTAGCATATGTTCTCAACGTGTATCAGGACACTCTTCTGTGTCTAATATTATCCTCCCCTTCCTTGGAGGGTCCCAGAGAAGGGGCTCAGTTGAAATGTTCCACATGAAATAAAACAGTTCATTTACTAAGAGATTGGAGGAGAGAGAAGGGAAGGGTCAGAAGAGGAAAACTGATTAATTCTCACAGGAAACGTGTACAGAGAGGTTGTGAGCCAACATTCTTGCCATTGTTGACTGTTGTTTACCATGTGGCAGGCATAGTGAGGAGGGCTTTATGTACATTGTCGTATCCACCTGCTCAGCTTCCCACTGAGGTAGGTACTGTTATTAGCCCCACTTCACAGATGAAGGAAATCAAAGCACAGAGAGATGAAGTAACTTGCCCCAGTCTACCAAGCAGATCAGCACTAGGGACGGGATCCAGCCTTCACTTTGAGCAATTAGGCTGTTTTCCTAGTAGTCGCTTGGTAAACAAATGTTCTTTTCTTTGAATACAAAGGAGTGAAATAAAGTCTAGATCAGTGAAGGAGAAACAGCTCTTCATTCTCCTAAGAAATAAGAAGAAAGGCCTCTTGGCCAAAGTTAGCTGACTGTCTAGCTATTTTGTTCCGAAGAAGGATAAATGTAGAGGAGTTAGATACACAGTCCAGGGTGTGGATGTCAGAATGTTGGATGTGGCAGGTTTAATCTTTGAGGTTCTTTTCGGTGAGAGGGTGTCTAGACCCCCACCACTCTGAGCGGCATAGATTCACTCACAGGTTCGTAAAAGGTGCGCAAATTTAGTAAAATCCAAGTATTCCATATGAAAGTATCTGTTTCGAATGACACGTTTCTGTAACATTAATGGGACTTATTTGTGGTGTGCTCCTTTCTAAAAATATTCTTTAGTTGTGGTGGTTGTATTTATATATCATTGTATGAGATCAAATATAAACCTATGGTACTGTGGGAGAATTTATTGTTTTTACGTCCTAGATCAGATTTAGTGCTTAACTTCTTATACTCTCATTAATGATGGTTTTTATTATTTTTGTTGCATTCACTTTTATTCAAAAAGATATTCACTATAAAATTGCTTGTTTTATTCACTCATAAAGGTTGCAGATTATATGAAAATTGGCCATACCCATCAAGCCAAATCCCATCCCAGGTATATACTCCGTTGTGGTGACATAAGTATTTTGCTTCAATAAAAAACTACGGAATTTATTTATGTATAGAGAATGCTTCACAGGTGGTAGGGGCTCATTAAATGTTAACTGGATAAATACATATTTGCTTTGATTAAAATCTTATTTAAAGGGGCCATAGGTCTTTGATCCCAACATTGGTCATTCAGATTAAGTTAAAAATTTGTTTTGTTTTGTTTTGTTTCCCTAGGGTGCTATGAAGACCAGAATTAGGCCAATACAGTTTGCTGGCACCTATCATGGTGGAAACAGAGAATATCTGAGAGGTACACAATTATCACTAAGCAAACAATAGAGCAAAAGTATGTAAGAATGGAAGCATTAGAATCAGGGAAAAAGGGGTTTGAATTCCCTAGCTTCAGTTGATACGTGGTTGTGACCCTAGACCAGTTATTAACCTCTTCAAAACAGTTTTCCTTTTGTATAAAATGTAGATTATAATAACAGAGAGAGACACCTCAAGCGATGGTTTTTAAATATTCTGTGAAATAGCACAGAACCTGGCACTGTGTACGTCCTCAGCAACCATGATTACCATGATTAATATATAGGCTATTTTAATGTCTCTAAGTACATATTGGTTTGCTATTTGAAAAGTTCCGGTTTTGGCATGTTACACTAATGGATGATATTTCAAATCAGTAACATTCATTTTGAGGATTCTCTCAAGAATCAAAGGAGACGCAAATCTGAGAGAAAAATTTGAAAAACAGAGATGTAATTCAGAATGTTATGATTGTACAAACTTGTTGAGTTCATAAACATTAAACTTTAATAATCTGATTTTATATGTGGTAGAAATAAGTCTATAAACAAGATATAAAATTAAGTAGAATTTGCGTTTCATAGTTGGCAAGGGAGTCACATGAGATCCTGTCTCTATATTTAAGAAACCTATAGTCCAATGGGATTTTTATTTATTTATTTTTATTATTTTTTAAGATTTTATTTATTTATTTGACAGAGAGAGACACAGTGAGAGAGGGAACACAAGCAGGGGGAGTGGGAGAGGGAGAAGGAGGCTTCCCGTGGAGCAGGGAGCCCGATGCGGGGCTCAATGCCAGGACCCCGGGATTATGACCCGAGTGGAAGGCAGACACTTAACCGACTGAGCCACCCAGGTGCCCCCAATGGGATATTTATTGACCAAAATTATGATGTAAAAGCAGTAGGGGAAATAGTAATTCCATGAAACTAGTTTGAGAGTATAAAGTCAGGCATTTAATTTATGTCACGGACTACTGAGAATGCCACGCTTGTTTTTCAAACCTTTGAAGGCTCTGCATCTGTCACTATTGTGTAAACACGCATGTGTGTGTGTACATGTGTGTGTTCATGAATGGGAAAACAAAACAAAAAAGTTCTCTTTTATTCCAACTCTCATTGCCTTGTTTGTAGGAAGAGATATAGTGTTTTCCTCTCTCACCCTTAAGTGAAGAGACCATTTCCCTGAAGGAACAATTAATTATGTGCGTGCATAAGCTGACGTGTAAGACTTCTGTAACACAGTCATGGAAACAGAAAAATTGTGCATAAATAGCAAAATCTCTTCCAAAGAAGAAATTAATATTTATGATAAGTTTTCCACTTTTTTTTTTCAAATATTCAGCTTTCTTTCAAAGTCTGCTGGGCAGTGCGTACATAATTTCAGAAGAAAAAAAAAGCAGAAATCTTTCCCTTTAACATTGACAGAAACAAATATCCCATCTCTTCCTTGTCCTTTGACTTGGGTGATTTGTGCCCTCGTGTGTGACCACAAGACTCCCCTTCTGTTGACAGTTACAAGCCAAGGATAGACGCTTTGGCGATCTGGGTACACAGTTCAGAGAAGCCAGGATGTTCAGGGTGATTTGGGCTGCAAAAGTGTACCTGCATAGTGCCGGACACTTGGATGAAACAGCGAGAATGACCCCTAAATCTTCTACCGTATCTCATTCATGAATGAAACGAACCTTATAAAAAATAAATTGAGGCTTCGCGTCTGCCTTCACCATATATCATTACTTAGGACTTTCAAAACTGCTAAAGACAAAAAAAAATCTCGTACTAGTTTATTATTGCTGAAATTTGACAGAATTTTCATAGTCTATAAGCTGTCTTTAGTAAATTCTCTGAGAGCTATTCGGCATTATTTTCTATTCCAATTTGGTATTAATGTTAAAAGCATGACTGACTGCCATCCGTTATCACAGGGGTCATCTGATGGAAACGTTGGTTCTTGAGCTTTCATTCATTCTGATATTCTCTACTCCAAGACAGAAGGAAGCAGATAAATCTGTAGTGCCCACATCCTCACACTGAATGGTTGCTCCTTAAATGTAACCTCAGGATAGAATTAAGGTGGGATATTTTCCAAATCTATTGAACATCATTTGTTCCTAGCCCCAAAGCCCAAGATTAAAGTATGCATACATGCTAACAAGAGAAAGGAAAACAACTCACTGGAAGAAAAAAGAACAGGAGCAAAGCTTTGTTAATCTTATTTAGTCTTTTCATTAGCAGATTTACTCAGTCAGTCATATAATTAACATATCCTGGGTGCCCACAGGGTGCCTGAAATAGAGGCACTGTAGAACTGGGAGTACAGAGCGGGACCAGCCTGCAGTTCCTACCTACTAAGTAGAAGTGAGACGATCATTTAATGCTGGTACGATGTGATGTACCAGGCAAAGTTTCCTAGAAGAGCTAAACTGAGTTGTAATTCGGTGTGTAGACATTGTGTCATAAGCGTATTTCCATTGTACTGCAGACTTTCTATTAATTTTTACAGCTTAGATGTATTTTATTTTAACCATTCACTCTTCAACTTTTAGATTGTTTCTGAACTTTGAAGAAAGAGCGTTATTATTTAAACCATGGAAATTAGAAGATTGCCTCAACATCCAATAATAAATAAATGGTGAAATAAATCATGGCATGAATATAAAATAGAGGACTGTATAACATTAAAACGATTCTTGTGAACAATTTTTAATGATTTAAATGAAAAGGCAGAGCAAAAGCTGTATTATACACGCACATTTATATATTAAGAGCTCCACAACATAAAATTTTGTATTTGTGCAAAGATATCAGGAAAATTTTACCAAAATTTTATCTGGAGTTAATTCTGTATGCGGGGTTATGAATGATTACTAGTGTTTTTTTTTTTTCTTTGTATTCTCTACTTTTTAAAGTTTTAAGTTATTTATTTATTTATTTATTTATTTATTTATTTATTTATTTAGATTGCGCGCACTGGGGGAGGGGCAGAGGGAGAGGGGAATAAGATTCCCCACTGCGCTGGGGGCTGCCTGGCTCTGGGCTGGGCTCTGGGCTGGGGCTCTGGGCTAGGACTCCATCTAACCACTCTGAGATCATGAAACCAAGAGCCCTTCACTTAACCAAATGAGCCACTTAACGTTTTTCTCTAAAGATCATGTCTTATTTTAGAATCAGACTAAGCTTATATACTTACTATATGTTTTAAGAAATTTGATTTTGAATTAAAAAGAATATTTTATAGTTCTGAAAGCTATTTCTAGTTTTTTCTCTGGATGATTTTTATCAACTTAAACAAGCACCAAGAATAGCAGTAACACTAGCACTGAGTCAAAATAAAACAAAAAAAAACTTATTAAATCATAATAACTAAAAACACCTCACTGCTATTTTAATTTGCATTTCTTTACTGGAAAATACCATGATTATTTTTCCCTGTTTGATTTCTCATTTCTAAAAGTACTTCTTTTTGCCTAAATTCTATATAACATCCTTTGTCTTTCTCATTTTATTCCCTTAATAAGAATTCTTTATATAACATTAACATTTGATACAAATATTCTCCTTTGGCTCTGTTCTTTTTATTTTATGCTATTTACTCTTCAGCAGTTTTAATGGCCAAATTTCTTAATATTTTTATTTGGGATTTTATTTATAATTTCAAATTTTAAAAGTTTTTACCTCTCTGGAGTTAAATAAATATTAAATTATTTTTGTTTAGTTTTGAAGTTGTTTGGCTAGTGTTCTGTAGTTTTTAATTAAACAGTGTAAATTAGCATTTATAGAGTATTGTTTGTTATATTGGCCTACACCTTTTCAAAATAACAACATTATTTTCATTTTTATGATGCTCCCTTTAATTATATATGTATATTCACATGCATATAAACCTATATAGTTATATATACAGATTGTGTGTATTAATATGTGTGCATAGTGTTATCCTTTTTTTAAAGATTTTTTTATTTATTCATTTGAGAGAGAGAGAGAGAGCATGAGCAGGGGGGAGGAACAGAGGGAGAGCAAGTTCCCCAAGTTGGGCTCCCTCCCAGGACCCTGGGATCCTGAGCCAAAGGTGGATGCTTAACCTAACTGACTGAGCCACCCAGGCGACCCTATAGTGTTATTCTTGAATTTATTATTTTATTCTTTTAGTTTGCACATCTCTCTAGAAGTTTGTGCATCAGTCTAAAATACACACTGTTTTATTAGACTTGCTTTAATCTTAATGAATTGTAATAGTTTATGTTTGTATACACTCATTACTTCCCTTTTCATACATCTTAAAATATTCCCTTTATTTTTCTAAATTAATTTTCCTACTAATTTCTGTCATACTCCAAGAAAAAAAAATCCCAAAATTTAGGGTTATTTAAGATTAAGAGTTATATTAAATGTACAAATTAATTTAGAAAAATTGAATAACAAATAATTATGGATAACTTGATAATTTGTTTGAACACAAATGAATTTTCTGGCTCATATCATAAAAAGAATGATAATCCCTGCAGAGCCATGGATGGATACATAATTCCCCAAACACCTGTATCTTGGCCTTTTCCCTCATGAGGCTCTGGGAAGAGAGAACCCTCCACAAACATACCAAAACTTACCATCTCTGTGTTGCTAATGGTTACAAATAAATTCTGCAGATGGGAGTAGTTCTCCCCAAACATTAAAATATTTAAACAATTAAAGATTACTTAGGTTAATAGACATCTTGAGGAGAAGACATTAAAACTAAAAGTCCTTCTTATCTCATGACCAATAATGACTTGTCAGATTTCCTAACACCTGAGATTTCAAAAGAAGAGTGCTGATCAGAAAGGAACTATTAATTCTGGGCCACGGGTCAGATGAGGGAAAAATAGATCTAATCTGTATCATAAATTTAGAACTTCAAAGAGTGTAAAGGACTTAGAGTGTCTGTGGAGAGAAGCCTGTGGAAGAGTTGTTAGCAGGCACTGTTTCTCTGTTGCAACGTGTGGGGGCCACATGCATACAGGGTAGGTGCTTATATTTGAGCCATATCAGTTCATGCCTTGATTCTCCATTTTCTCTTTATCTCAGTTAAGATCTCTGCTATATGGTGCCCCGTATCTTAGACCCAACCACATCTTGAGTCCATCTTGTTGGAGGCATGATTATTGGTAGCTTTCTTCATGTCATTTGTTATACCATACATATACTTTGTGCCAAGCACTGGGTTGCATATTTCACATATGCTATTCTATTTACTCCTCAGAAAATATCTGAAGAGTATATAGCATCCTGGATTCCTACCTAATTTTTATTAGTACTCTTGTTTCCCATCTCCCTCAGGATTTAGAGTTTTACTGTCTGTGGACAATTTTCCAGGTGATCTCTATAGCTCCATTGAACCTCAGAATCTTCATTCCTTCATTAGATTCCACCTGCTAGTATTGCCAATAAACTGACCCAGTGAGTTTTGGATAAACTTGTGCTCTCTCCATTGTTAACATTTGGATCTAGGTCAGGTTTATCTTATCCCTCTCAGATCTGTTCATAGTTTGTTGTCTTGTCTTGTCTGTCTATCCATTAGTCCAACTATCTATTTCATACATCAACAAGGATAAACAAAAGAATTCTAATTCTGATGCTTTCAAAGACCCATAAGGAGACAGTTCTTAAATTCAGTGTTGACACTAACATTGAAAAATCTTACCCCTTTCTAGTGTTCATAGGTGGAGATTCTTGACCAAAATGATTACTAGTGAAGTGCATGTCTATTGTTCCTATATACTTATGGATTTAGCCTGATACAGTTTTAGTACATTACAATGTACTACAGGTTCTCAGTAGATAATCACTGATGGATGTTACAAATGGAAAGACATTTAGGAGGGCATAGGAGAAAACTAAACCGCAGGAAAAAGAGTGCTAGACTTTGAGGAGGATACCATGATTCAATTTTTGGCTATGCTGTATATTAGCTGAGTGCCTGGGAAAGTTTTTTCAACCTTTTGAGTCTTTGTTTCTTTGTGTATAAAATATAGGTTATATTATTAACTTATTCATAAGATACACAAAATTCTATATAGAGAAGACAATGAATTCAGGCACAGAATAGGAGATTAGATATATCAGAAAATAGATGATACATTCAATGGGACAATTAATGAAATATTTTTTAAAAAAGATTTTATTTATTTATTTGTCAGAAAGAGAGAGAGAGCTCAAGTAGGGGGAGCAGCAGGCAGAGGGAGAAACAGTCAGAGGAAGAAGCAGGCTCCCTGCTCAGGGACTCGATCCCAAGATCTGGGATCATGACCTGAGCCAAAGGCAGACACTTAACTGACTGAGCCACCCAGGCATCCCCAATAAATGAAATTTATTGGAAGAATTCATTTACAAAGTACAGACAGATTTAAGAGAAACTGACAAGAAGGGAGCTGTTACTTAGGTCAGAAAGAGCAAGGAGATTCAGGAGTTACTGGAACATAGAAAAAGAGTTCTATCTATAGGAGAAGGCTGCCTTATAGGAATCCTGGCTCAGGTAGAGTAAGCAGCAACTACAAGCTCTTACTTCATGCCAGTACCATTACCTAAATCCAATCGTAAGACTGATGGATTGGAGCCCAATTGATTCAGACCTTAAAGGCCAGCTTTCTGGGGCAATGAGAGAGTAGAGAAGGATGGAAATTGGATCTGAAGGGGCAAAAAGACTAACAGAATGCTCAAGAAATTTTTCGTTGAATAAACAAATGGTTGAATCTGAATCCCTATTATCATTCCAAAGACAAAACAGTATGCCATAGACTGAAAATCTGATGTTAAAATGGAGAAAATATAGTTGGGAGAAGATAATTAGGGAAAGACACTAATTTCTTAAGGGTTGAAAATAATGGATAAATTGAAAATCAATGCGAAAAAAAGTCAAAAAGAAAAGAGGCCAAAAAATACTTTGAATAAAAGCAAATGTATTATAATAACAATAATAAAAAGAAATTAAGTATGGACCTTAAAATGAATATATCATACTATACTGTACTATACTATACTAGTAAACTTGTTATTGAGATTAGTTAAGGCATGATTTTTAAAAATTTTTTATTATTTTCTTAACACTTGAAATTTTATTCAAAGTTGTTAATAATTGAACGAATAAAAATAACACGAGAAACATAGTTCATTTTTCACATGTAACATTGCTGAAGGTTAACAGTTCTAAATACTGATATTTGAAAAATAGATGCATTTTAATTAGGAAAAAGATCAAAATGCTTATTATCACCACATTAATTTTTTCTGTTGTGTTGTCAGTCTTTTTCTAATTTATTTTGCAGAAAATCTTTTTTATATTTTGAATACTAGTACTTGTTGGTTACAAAGGTTGTGTTGGGGAGGAATAAATTTATTTTACCCTTCAAGATTCTTTTGGCTGGTCTTAGAATTAAATTGACATGAGACAGATTTACAGGAGAAAATTGGATTTAATTACATACATATGTGGAATCCACATAAACACGAGAGATTCCAAAGACAGGTAAAATGACGTATACATGTTATTCTCGACTGAAAAGAAGGGGGTAAGGGTCTGGGGCTACAAAAGGAAGGAAGATAATTCATAGAAAGGATGGAAAGAGTAAATGATAAACAAATATGTGCTGGGCCATCTAGAAACAATGGGATGTAGAGGACTTTGATCAAACAGGCCTTGCTAGGTTACTGTCTACCATACCTAGTTCATATTATACTATGGTTAATTATGGTGATAATTTCCTTCCTGGAACAGGTTTTCCAACTAAATCCTTTTAGGCAGTTAGCACAGAGGCAAAAAAGAAAAACTTTTTGACTCTTCTCTTTCTACAGAAGTCTATAGTTGCAACTATTTTCTCCCAACAGAAAAATAGCATTTACCAAGATTAAATTTGAATGGTTATTAAATATATGAAAAAGTGTTCAATCTCTTTATTATTAAGAAGAGGAAGTAAATTTAGACCACAATGAGATAGCACTATCTACTCAGTATATGGCTGGCCAGTTTGAAAACAATATCAAATGTTGACAAAGATATAGAGCAAGAAAAAGACTCTTGGAGTCCTGATGGGTATATTATTTGATAAAACCATTTTGAAGTTCAGCTTTATCTAATAAATTTAATGATTTTTTTTAATTTAAAGATTTTATTTATCCATTTGAGACAGAGAGATACAGAGAGAGAGAGGGCATGAGCAGGGGGAGAGGCAAAGGGAGAGGGAGTTGCAGACTTCCCGCTGAGCAGCGAGCCCAACCTGGGGCACCAGGAGCCCAATGTGGGGCTTGACATTGGGTTTGAGCCCAGGACCCCAAGATCATGACCTGACACTTAACTATCTGAGCAACGCAGGCACCCCGTAAGGCATGATTTAACTTTGAAGCTTAAAGTAACTCAAAGTAGAATGTTGTTTATTGTGCTGTTAGCTAGAAAGCATAGTCTACATTCTACATTTATATAGTCTTCAAAATTAGAGCAAAATTTTGAGTTAGAATTTGGGACCTGAATCAGTTTGCATTTGGTGCACATATACTTGGTGCAGCACCCAAATGAGATAGGTATCCACATTGTTGTAGAATGTAAGTTGAGGTAGTTCCGTGTTCTAGGATGCTTGCAAATAGGGCTTTACCTGTCATTAATTAATTTAATTACTACTACATTTTATATACAAACCAATCATTGACTACACAAGATCTCATGGATACCAAATTTGCATTTAACAACATATTTTCCAAAACAGCAAACGTATTTTAGATGTGTGGTAGAGGTTTTATTCTAATGACAATGGAAATTTCATTTTATTTCATGTTTAACTGAGAATTATGCTTCAATGGTGATTTTTTTTAAGTTACTCATTTAATTTTCTTCCTTTTGTGGTAAGCTGATTTTTCCTAGTATTATCAAAATTAAAGCTACCAGAACTTAGCATAAAAGTCAAAAAATACTTTAAATTCCAGAAAGATATTATTTTGTAGCTTAAATTCAGTTTTGCCTGGTTTTGGCATGGTATCCAAATAATGTAGGTGTCTATGTTGTTGCTAAATATTAGCTCAGCTTTCTAGAATGGATCCAAAATGAAGGCAGCTTATATTTCACAAGAATTTATAAGAATTTATAGAACTAAAGGTGCTTGGGTGGCTCAGTTGATTAAGCGGCTGCCTTTGGCTCAGGTCATGATCTCTAAGTCAGGTTCACTGCTCGGTGGGGAGCCTGCTTCTCTATCTCCCTCTATCCACGGCTCATCCTCTCTCTCTCACTCTCTCTATATCTCAAATAAATAAATAAAATCTTTAAAAAAAGAATTTATAGAACTAATTGCTAATAAGCATCAAGATATTTTTTTGAAAACTCTTAAAAATCAGCAACAAAAAAGAAATTATAAAAATGTTGGCAATTGTTTAGAGAAATTTATCTGGACAAAAAATAAAGAAGTTAGCTGTCATAAAGGAGGGCTATATATCTTTATTTTAAAAAACAGGTTATCTTCCATTGAGTGGGCTGAAAAAAAACATAATTTTCTTTTCCAATAGTCAAAATTCCTATTTCCTATTTCATTGTTTCATAATTCACTATATATAGTTATATATCAGTATTTATCAACATGGAAAAATTTTCATAGTTTCTTCATGGCAGATGTGATCATTTTTAAAAAACCAAGTTAACAACATTCTCAATATATAGAAATAATTGACTTCATACTTATAATAAAATTGGTTAAATTAAGTGGTCCATGAATATAATTGAATTACCTTTTAGTATGAAGATTAAGCAAAAGTGTGTGAATCATAGGATAACCTATCATGCAATTTCTGATTATATTCTGTCAAAAGGGTTAGTGTTTACAAAGAAATGTGCATTTTCATGAATCAATGCATCATAAAAATCTAAAGATTGTGCTTTCCCAATTTCAAGAATCATGTATGACTAAATTTAATGAAGGCACCATTCCTCAGGATAAAAGATGTCGTTTAAAAGGAAGTGTGGGGTTGGGCGCCTGGGTGGCTCAGTTGGTTAAGCGACTGCCTTCGACTGCCTTTGGCTCAGGTCATGATCCTGGAGTCCTGGGATCAAGTCCCACAACAGGCTCCCTGCTCAGCGGGGAGTCTGCTTCTCCCTCTGACCCTCTTCCCTCTCATGCTCTCTGTTTCTCATTCTCTCGCTCTCAAATAAATAAAAAAAAAATCTTAAAAAAAATAAAAGGAAGTGTGGGGTAATCCCTATTTATTGTTATAGGTTATCTACTTTATTTATTTACACCTTTAACAAATGTAGCTTTTTTTTTTTTAATGCAAACTAACTCCGGTGTCAAATTTAGATATCAGCTGAATAAATATCTCCAGAGAGGTATTAGGGAAAATGATTAGCTGGAAGTACAGCTACCAGAAGAAAATGCGGGAAGTAGGTGGTGGGAGAACAGAAATATGCTTTGAACCAACAAAAGAACTTGACAGATGTTTTCTGTTTCTCTGATTAACCAAAGGTAACCTGCAAAACTTTCACTAAGAGAAAATTGTTGATGGAAATTTTAGTTGAAGGAAAATTATGGTGCATTTTGACTTCTACTTAACATTCTCACTGAGGAGGTCTAAATATTTCAATGCATCGAGTCGACTAAAGTCCACACAAATATTTCCTAATGGGCGAGATCTCTGATCTAGAGATCCATGTGGATGTGTTATGAATTGCATAAAATCCTATGCAGATTTTGACACGCTTTTATATATACACAAAGAGAAATAAAAATGTATACTCTGATGATATGACGCCTACAATCATCTTTTAACACTTGCCTCTACCGAAGAGCAAATATAATCATACTAAGAGAGATTTTATGATTGTTTTAACCCAGAGGATCTGATCAATATCAGAAGTGAGTCCTATTTTCCTTGCCTCACAGACTTTTTCCTATTTCTCTGATATAAATTAATCCCAGCATTTTGGTGGTGGTTGGTGGGGGGTCGGGGGGTGGAGTGGAGATGTTTTATTTTTCGTGGGAAACAAAGTATGTGGTTGCTGACTCTATTTGACAGCATCTCTGTGTGGATGGCGGGGATAATTATCTGACGTATGGACTTCAGCAAGTGTTTCCTTAATTGTCCACCCAGCTGGTACTCTCAGAATTTTCCCAGCTTTTGTGTTTTTGATCAGATAAAAAATGAAAATACCATGGGAGAGGAATTGCAAAGCAGTCAGTTGCTAAAATCCTGGTTCCACAGTTTCAGTACATATCAATACTTAGAAAGGAGAATAGGGGAACTGAGAAATTTGCTATAAGCTAATAAGAGTAATAAGAACTGGGTCTTGGACAAGGATCTGAGTAGGTAGCAGCACTTCAGTGATGAGAGCACCACAAACCAAAATGGGGCACGTGCAATGGAAGGAAGAGAAAGAAAACAAGAAACAAACAAAAAAAATCTGTGTATATAAACCTTAAAGGTGGTGGTGAAAATGTATAGGTTCTAAATATAGTCTAAATATTGAGCCAACATTTGAAAGCTTTTATTTTGAGATTGAAAAATTAATTTCTACGGTTTATGTGTTTGTTGTAATAAGACAATATTTACATTCCACTTAGAAAATAAACCAAAGGCAGATATCATTTTGTCTTATGCTCTTTTCATTCTGTTCACAGCAACAAAACCATACCATCATTTTTATGTGACTCATATGCAAAACAAAATTCACTCATCTGTGTGGTTTACTGATCAGAAATAAAATCAGATATTTCACTTTTAACTTCATCAAGCAAAGGAAAAATCAGTGTGGTTCCAGGAAGAAATGAACTCAGTTGGTAAGGAGATATTTGTTTTACAATTTTTAGAAAAAATTATCAATAGCATCCTGTAAAAAAATGTCAAATGCCAGAGCATATTCTTTATTTTTAATTTTTAAATTATATTATTATTTTAATAAAACCATAACTGGCACATGAAGGAACACATTCCAGTTTTGGAAAGATGCAATTTCATGAACATTGAAATTTCCTTCTGTGTACATAAAAATAAATTTCAGGTGTCACTGAAAAACATCATCTCTTAATATTTTGAGCTCTGCATTAGTAAGCCATCAACTTCTTGAACACCAGAAAGATACTTTGGTTATGCTTTCATGAACTTACTTGATCATACTGGCTTTATTTTTGTACATAGGTACAGCTTTACTTCACTTGTTCTGTTTTTGTTTCTACACTTAACTTCTGTAACCCAAAATATATGCAGACTTGCAAAGATTTTTTTTTCTACTTTGTTTTTATTTCTGTTCTCAGATTTGTTTTCCTGGTACCATAACATTTTGTGATGAGGTGGCATTGAATATATCTAAGTTTAATTATCATAATTGTTTGATCAAATATTTGATTTGGGGATTGGTCAGTGGGATTGAGGAGTCAGCCACAAGAACTTTATATTAGAACTAATTTAGGAGAGAGGTGCTGTCCCATTTACTTCTGCCAGTCAATGACAGGGTGAAATCTGAAATCTTTCATACATCGGGATGAAAGATGAAACTGTCAATGCTACCCTCACGTGTTTCTATATGGTTGCATATTAGACCTTGTAGATAAAGCCCCTATATATGTCCTTGTAAAAAGATTTACCTTGGATGGCAAGGCTGAAAACTCAGCAATACTGAGTATCAGTATAAAGTCACATTCCGTAGTCCTATTTGGAATTTCTGCATTTAATGTTTTTGGATGTGCAATAAAAATCATTAATAGAGAAGTTTTTTACATTTACCTTGGGCACAGAGGTTTTTGTCAACTGTTTTTCAAGAAAGAGGGGAGACCTAAAAAAAGAGACATAATATATATTGTTTAGTATGCATGTTTGACACTCAGGTTTATTGATATGTTCTGCCTTTTATAAGATGAATACTATGACAAATGACAGAGAAGAGATTGCACGTCACTATCTCTGTTCTATCTATGTACTGCCAGTGGGCAAAGATTTCTCATTTCATACATCATTTACAACTTCCTACAGTAATTTTACACAGTTCATATCCTTGGTACAAGGCATAGCAATTATCTATACACATATATGCATGCAGGCATACTGAATATGAAAACCATGCGGTTCTAAAGAGTTGCAAAGTTCGTACACTCCAGCCAATGAAAGTTGGTAAAAGCTTTCTTCTTTTAACTGATGCCCCAGTGTTACCACTGAACCTGGTTTTCAGGAGGTCTTTACTGTTGGTAAAATATTATTTCCAGTTTTTCCAATTACTTTTGTATCCCAAAAGTTACATTGAAAAAAATTTATGTTCTGGGACACCTGGGTGGCTCAGTGGCTTAAGCGTCTGATTCTTGACTTGGGCTCAGGTCATGATCTCAGGGTTGTGAGACTGAGCCTCCACCTCCCCTCCCCCTCCCCCCTGTTAGGCTCTGAGCTGGGTATGGAGCCTGCTCTAAGATTCTCTTCCTCTCCCTCTGCCCCTCCACTTGCCCCCCCACCTCTCTCTAAAAAAAAAAAAAAAAAAGAGTATGTTCCCTTTTCTATACACTTTTACTCTTTTGCCTAAATAGAATAAGAAAAATGCAATATTGCATTCTGGAATGGGTAAAAAGCAATCCTAAAAATGTAGATTTTCAATTTTAAATGTGAATACACATTAACATAGAACAGCATTTGGTTATTTTGGACTTTCTAAAATTATTTTAAGTTCTCATAGTTGTTCTACTTTTTCATCTAATATAGTATACATAACACCTAGAAAGATTATAAATTGCTAAATTGATACATAATTTATAATCTCCAGAAATTAATTCTGAACTGTTTCATGAGTTATCATTAATCTATAATTAATTTAAAATTTTTGAATTTCTAGGTTTTTTTTTCAAATTTCATTATTTTTAATATTCTGGCTTTCATCATGTGTGGTTAGAATGATGAATGGTAACTCTCGAGTTTTTTTTGAAAGTACAGAAAGTAATGATTCAGATTCAGCAGACAATGAATCCCACTAGCTATTTATTAATAAATTAATTTTCAAAAATTATTTGATCTGTTGACATGCCATATACCTACTCCTCCACCACCATGATTTCTTAAGATTTGTCCCCTTCTTTTGGGAGATGATTGCTTCCAATTTCCTTTTATTAACCTTTACTTGGTATCCCTGGTACATCAGAATGCATAAATCTATACATAGAAAATAAGATTTCTCATATTTAGGTCCTTGTATTTTAAGATAAGACAGGAACAAATAAGTGGTATGTTCTACCTTTGTGACTCTTTCTATTACTGATGTTTGATAAGTGCACAAGAAATTAGAAGTCTTTGCCTTTTAGTAAAATTCAGGAGAATAGAGTGCCAATACTATTCTGTCACTGACCATTTTCTTGTCCTTGAATTGGTCCCTCCCTGCACTTCAATATTTCACTTGTAAAATGAAGCAAACTAGATCATTAAAAATTTTTTTTAATATAGGTAAGATCTCTCTCATTACCCACGACACCAGAAATATTATATGCCTGGAAACCAAACAGTTTTGCAAATTCCTTTTAAGGATACAAAATGAAGGCCCTATGTTTTAAATTTAAGATTGTTCCAATGGCTACTGTAATTTAACTTTATTTGCCTATAATCCTAGTAATGTTACAGTCAATGACAAATGATAACTATAGAAATAGCTCCAGTGTATCTTAATTTTATGGATAGTCACATTTAAAAAAAAAGGCTAGCATTTTCATTGAACACTCAAATCCACATATCTGTTTTTCATAGCTAGTTGGCTTTTGAAGACTTTTTACTAGGCTTTATAGAATGCCTGAAAAACGTAGGAAGAAAATAAATGCCTATTCAAGGATAATGTAAAGTTTTTAAAACGAAGAATTTAGTCAAAAGCAGTTTTTTAAATGAACTTAAACATGGAATGATTGTTAAAAAGCCACAATGAGGAATACTTTATAGCACTTGCCCTAAAGTGACAGAAAGAGCTACGGTAGCATTATGCATACCACATATGTAAAAAAGTCACAGAAAATTTCTAGAGGCTAAGTCATTTCTTCCTTTCTAATCTTGAGACTCAAACCAAAGCCATTTTGACTGCAACTTCATTCTCTATGTACATACAAATAAAGAATGAGTGGTGTTTTTAAACAATAAATGAAAAAAATATTAATATCATGATCAGATATCACTTTTTCCTTACTAATGTTATAGTAAAGATGTTTTTATCACCCCTTCATTCAATAGTATTTATTGAGATTCTCCTATTACATAAAAAGTAACTAAAATTTTGCCTAGCTAAACTTAGTTTGACATTAATTAAATGCAGTGTCAGATTCTTGCCATAACAACGATGACTACATGTATTAAATTTCTGTCATTGTGTAAGAAACTGCTCTAAAAGGGGTGGTTTGAAACTGCTCTAAAAGGGCCAGACATTCATTATCTCACAATCTCTGTGGATTGGGAGTCTAAACACAGATCAGCTGTGTCCTCTGAAGGATTGCTGTGGAGGCATTGTTTGAGGGTTGAGTTCTCATGTGAATGTTTAACTAGGGAAGGATTCATTTGCAAATTCACTTAGGTTACTGCTGTAACTCATTTCACTGTGGGTGTAGGACTGAAGGCCTCATCTTGGTAAGCTGTTAGCTGGAGGTCCTTACAGGCCATTGGCTGGTAGCTCCCCTCTTTTCCTTACCACATAGGCCTTCCAATGTGACTGCTTGCTTCATCAAAACCAGAAAGAGCAAGAGAGGCTCCTGCAAAATTTGAGCTATGACCTTATGTAAGTAATCAAATAAACACATACATGTCAGTAATACATTCCATTGTCTTTACCATATTCTGTTGGTGAAGAGCATGTCACAGATCTCATCCACACTTAGGGAAAGGAGATCACATAAGGTCATGGGCATCAGGAAGTAGGGATGATAGAGGGCACTTTAAGAGTCTGTCTGCCATATTACATAAAGAAACAGTCTAGGTATAATTCACTTTCAAAGAAATACATAAACAAAAATAGGGACAGTTAAGGTATAATTCAAACATTTTTACTTGGAAACTAGGAAATTTGGTTTTGCTATTAGCAAGTTATATGGCACTCAGTAACCCGAGTCACATCTCTGGTCGCAGAAGTGTTTGTGTCCACATCTGAAAATGGAAGGGATTGGACTGGAATGATTGCTAAAATCCTTTCTCAGTTCTAGACCTCTACAAGGCCCAGAATGTTTGCAATACATAGAATTATTCAGTGAACTAAATGTTCTACTTTTTACCCCGACATTTATCTAGAAGTTTGTCTTCTTTTTTTATTTTTATTTTTTATTTTTTTATTTTTAAAGATTTTATTTATTTATTTGAGAGAGAGAGAATGAGAGATAGAGAGCATGAGAGGGAAGAGTGTCAGAGGGAGAAGCAGACTCCCCGCTGAGCAGAGAGCCTGACGTGGGACTCGATCCCGGGACTGCAGGATCATGACCTGAGCCGAAGGCAGTCGCTTAACCAACTGAGCCACCCAGGCGCCCCAGAAGTTTGTCTTCTTAATGGCTTATATCCGGAAGGCTAAATCTATCAGGATTTCAATTTAATTTAAATGTATTTTTAAATTTCCTTTCTAAAGAAGCTGTGGAAAATAGTAGAGTTAATGGTTAAAAAGGTGCCTCTGGAGTCAGATGTTTCAGCTCAAATCCCAGCTCTTCCTCTCATTAACTGAGTGACATTGGGCAAAATATTTAAACTCTCTTCATTGGTAACATGACATGATAGTAGTACCTGACTTAGAAGATTGTTGCCTCACAAATACTAATTATTTCATAAATATTAGCTTTTGTAGATTTTATCATCATTACAATGAAATGCCATTAGGTTAAGCAAGGAAAACACATACAAGATGAATAATAAAGTTTCTCTGCCTTCAAGGAACTCCCAGAAATGGTGCTTTATTGGAATATTTTCTCTTCTAGGTAGAATATGTCATTATAAAAAATGTTTTATTCCCCTTGAGATTTATCAGTAACCAGGATGTAGTTGGAATTCTTGTTTAATTTGATAAATATGGTTATATTAATAATTGAATAATTTCTGTTGGATTTTATCCAACATTCTCAGAAAGAATTAACTAGGACAAGGTTTTTTTTAATATAAAGATAATATCTACTTTATGAAATGTTCATTTTAATTCTGTATATTCTGTTCTTTTGTGAGCAGATTTCCAGGTACAACACTTCATGGTTATTAATAAATGGGCCATACATAAATTATGCATTAAGAAAAAATGAAAGACAAAAGCACTGAGCATCTTTTTTGCTAGTTAGATGAAGCAGTTTTACTGTCTGACATTGAAGACAAGACAGTCAGTATGGTTTCATAGAATTACAAGCAGCCAGATTCACACCCCACCTCATCTTTCAAACTCTCTTTAGTTCTCTACACAGAAAAATCACAGGGAATGAGAAATAACCACGGAGGGACCACCATTTTACTCTAGAAGAGAATCCTTACCCATACACCTTTCTGGAATTATTTTTAGCACGTGGTCTTGGGTTTTCAGTCTTTGAACTTCTTCTATTGACACAGGGACAAACTCAAAAATCCAAAAACTGCAGAAGTCAAATATGGAAAACTCTAATAAAAGTGGACATGTTTGACAGCTGACAAACATAATATGAGTGTGATGAAGCATGGCAAATATCGATGTGTTTCATGAATATGTGTATATCTTTTAAGAGAACTTGACCACTAAGTTGATGAAAGGCAGGTCACTGATAAATCTCTCTTTATTTTTAGCTTCGAAAGGAGCAAAGAAATATCAAGAGTTAAGAAGAGAAATACTATCAAATAGCTACATTCTTAGTTGGTAAAAGTTACACCATATCCTTTTGAGTATGCACCAAATCTGAAATTGTCTTTTTGCTTTATTTATTTCCTTCTTTGTTTTATCTCTTTATTTAGAATATCAGATCCAAAATGGCAAGGATTTCTGTTCATCACCTTAACCCATTTCCTATTGTTGTGTAAGGACATTGTAGGTGCTCAGAAAAAATTTATTCAATGAATGAATGGAGTCAAGAGATTTTGATTCTGATTTTGCTTGCAACTAAATAGCTGGAAGACCTTAGGATAATCACTTCTTGGAGGCTCATTTTCTTCACTTTTAAAATCGTGGCATAGGGGGCACCTGGCTGGCTCATTGAGTAGAGCATGTGACTCTTGATCTTGGCATCATGAGTTCAAGCCCTACCCTGGGTGTAGAGCCTACTTAAGTAAGAAAACAAATGATGATGTAGACTAGATGGCTAATGTTTCTTGCAGCACTAATATTCATTGATGGCATGCATGATTCAAAGGTTCACATGAGAACCACCTAATGTTTTTATAGGAAACTTCACTTATGTAACAGATTTTATTTGACCAATCTTTTTTTGTTTGTTTGTTTATGGAACATTTATCTAAGATGAAATTATTTATGATGTTAATCGTCAATGCTTTTTTTAATGTCTGCTTTTTGTTCCTGATTAAACCATGTTTTTTGTCTGATGAATCCAGTTTTGGTTATTTAGATGCCCAAGTAAGGTAAAAATGGAAGATTCTCTAAGTTCACACTGAGTGTTCTTTTAAAAAAATGTTTTAAGGTAATTTTTTAAATGGTGAATTTCTAAAAATTCTAAATTTAGGTAGATCTATTTGATAGAGAAAAGAGAAAATTGAGAGCTACCTAGTTCTTTCCACTTTTAGTAGTGCTATGAACATCTTGGATGAGTTGACATTAGAGGAATCTTCATTTATCTCTTTTTAGATTCTGTGTGAGGAATGTAAATTCAATATTGTACTAAATGCTTTTGAATGGATTTTTTTGTTAACTGATCATAACTTCCTGCATAGTCAGGTGATTGGATTTATAATTGTGGAAAGATACTGCTGATAGTGGTGAAGAACAGTTAGGTTCCTCTTGCCCCTGTGATGATGTTTTAATTTTTAATTGTCCACATATGTTTCTTTCTCAAGAGTGCCCAAGTACTGTATACAATATTTTAATAAGACCGATAAATAGAATTCCAAATATATTTCACGTCAAATATAAAGACTTACTAGGTTGATACAAAGGTAAAATAAATTTTAATATTTATTATTTTGAAAATGTTTGTAAAGTCATTGATTTTGCTATTGTAATTGCAAATAGGAATGTGAAAAATGAATGAGCCCTAGGGGACAACAAGTACTATAATATTCATATTTAAACAACACTATGATGTTCATATTAAAAACTATGTTCTTTAGTTAGTTGGATTTACTTGCTAATTGAGTCTCAAATGCTGTTAAGCATTTTTTGCAGATTTCTAACTTCTGGGCAAATGCATTAAAAAATGTGGGCCTCTAAAACTTGGAAAACATTTATGTTAATCATTTTTATTGATAGGTCTTTCCTCTAGACCATTAGAAAGTAAAAGTAGTCAAAACTAAATTTCCAAAGAGGAAAAATGAAACTAGTGAACTCCACTGATGTTTAACTTCCTAAGAATTTCAGCATACAATTTTCCCATACAGGTTCCATTAAAGTTAATGGGAGTCGTGTGACTAATTCTCTCTGTAGGGTACTAAAAATGTACCCTGCAGTATTAAAACGTCTGAACCTAATTTTTACTTTCTCTTAACTTTGATTATGTTGTATTAAAGATAGATACTTTCATTATCATACCCATATATAGTAAAGTTTATATAAAGATTTGAAAATAATCTATTTGAAGGAGAGGCTGAATTTATATGGGTCAGAACAGAATTTTAATTAGTGTTGCAAATATGAGTAATGCTTTCATTATAATGATAAAACAAGCATGAGTATCTATAATTTACCCTCTAGCTATACAAATGGGAACTCAAACCTCAATGAATTCAATAAATGAAACATTTTCAGAACACTTACTTAAAATCAGGTCTACTTTTTAATCAGTCATGTTTTAAGTGAATGCTTATTAATAGATCATTAATAAAACATGCTTACAGAATGAGATTCCAAGAAAGAGGTAAGATGACTAAATGACAAAAAAGTAAAAAGATCTAATGGATAATTTTTAATTTTGTTTTAAACAATTTAGTTTTAGTAAGTTTTTATTTATTTCAAATAATTCTAAATCATTTTTTCAATTATGTTTATGAAGATAAAACACTACAGATAATCTTGCCTGTGAATGCATGGCCCTTTTATACTGCCTAAGTTCCCTCTGTTTTTGCCACTCAAACTAAAATATTAATCTCATTTTTTTCTTTTAAATAATTTCTGCCTGGCTTTTATCACTACTTAGGAGAATGAAGTTATAAGGTTTTTATTGTTAAAGAATGCAAAATGAAAAGAAAAATATATACACAAATAAATATCCCACTATCCATTTTTTCACCGAAATCAGCAGCTATGCTGCAAAAACGGGACCTGCACAAAATATTTCCTAAGTACAAAGAACACTGGAAAAATGCAAGGCAATATTGCAGAACAATAAATAAAGCTGAACACTCTCCAAAGGTCCAGAATTTGGTTTGGATAATCTTCCAGAAGGCAAAATTCTTACCCAACACCAACATAAACTGCAATTAGGACTGATCTTTTTATGTTATACATTTATCTTCTCTGGGTTTTTATTACACGATTCTCTGTGTCTAAATTACAAAAGAATCCCACGAGTTTGGGTGGGGCTGGGGAGAATCGTTACTATTGTAAATAAGTTCACAGTTTCCAATTTATTGAAACTGATTTCAGATTCTTAGCTACTGAACTTCATCAGATTTCCAGAGCACTTTCAGCTCAAGATCCCATTTCTTAGAATTCACTTTGAAGCTTGCACCTTTTCCATTTTTTGCTGCAACTTGCTTATTCGTGATCACTAGGCTTTTGGCTGAAAGCTGTAAGCATCCAAACTACGAGGGGCTCTTTGGACCCATTGGATTTTGGTTTTCCAGGCTGATTTGTGGCATTGACCTTAAAGCAGCAGAGGCAGAAGACTTTTTTAGCCCTCACTATTTATAAGTTACTCTCGAATGAGAATGAAAAACTTAAATGTAGTTCTTGGAGATATGTCTGGCAATCTGGGCTATACCAATAGTTCACAAAGCCACACAACTCTCATAGGCTGAGCACAACTTCAATCCGAATTGTTCTGATTCTTGAGCTAATTTCAGAAGACACCACGATTTCTCCATTTTTAAGGACATAATAAGTTGTAACTCAAATTAAAAATAGTTCTCCTGAATATTTTTTTTGAATTTTGAAGAGTGAAAATTTTATGTAAGATTTTGCAATGCCCTTTGAAATAACTAGAAATACCCTCAGATACTTAGATTGTTTGTTGCTACTTTTAAAAAATGTGTTATTGGGGGCGCCTGGGTGGCTCAGTTGGTTAAGCGACTGCCTTCGGCTCAGGTCATGATCCTGGAGTCCCGGGATCGAGTCCCACATCGGGCTCCCTGCTCAGCAGGGAGTCTGCTTCTCCCTCCGACCCTCTTCCCTCTCATGCTCTCTCTCTCTGTATCTCATTCTCTCTCTCAAATAAATAAATAAAATCTTTTAAAAATGTGTTATTGGTATACTTATACTGTGTGACTTTACAAGAAGAACAGCTGGATGAGTTGAGAAGAACGACCCTCAGACTCTGAATTAAGTACAATGTGCCAAGAAAGTGTAGTGACCGGAAATGTCATTCCTGCTCAGTGTGTGTTGGTGTTTTAAGCAGAAGAACCAATCCTTTCTCATTAGGGCAGTGCCTCTACCGTGGACTTTGGGTGTGATACTCTTCTTTTTATCTCTTGAATTCTGTGATTCCACTTCTCTTTCTGATGCCCATCTTCATGAGCCTGCTTTGGTTCCTGATTATTTGGTTCTTCTTTTCTATCAGGCAGAAAAGTGCTCTTCTCTTTCTTCCATAGCATCCAAATGATACTGAAATTAGTTCTTTAGGAGATTGTCTTCTTCCCTAAAATGTCAGTACCCGAAGGGTAAGGACCATGTTTTACCAACATTTACAGCCTGTCTTACAACTGTGCTCAAACGTTATTGAGCATAATAGCATGGGATCCCTGCTTCCAGAAAGTTCTCAGTCTTTTAATCTATAATCGCTGCACATTGAATTTTTAAATAGACCTAAATTTGCATGACAAAGCCTCTGTCAAGGATATTTCTTTCATTTTAGTTATTTTTGCCCAAATTTGCTGTTCATAATTCTGTACTATGGTTAAAAGTGAGCTTCTCTGTATGCCCCCATTACATGAAAATGTGCCCCACTAAAGCCTTCTGCAAAACACGTCCTACAGGATGCCTGCTGCAGATGGCCATCTCTGGATTCCCTGGACCCCTGATGCATGCTCTAAATATGCTATGGAAGTGGAAGCCAGAGGTCCTGGCACAAAGAACTGCCTTTACAGCCTTCCCTGTGGCTGGGACTGCGAGGTCTACATTACCATGTGTTATGTGATGATTCAGTTCACCCCGATTTGCCCTTTGGGAACTGCTGTGAAAACTTCTTTTGTACAGTAAATCATGACAGCATTTGGCCTTCATTTGAGGGTGAATGCATGGTTTATATATTAAAGCCATTTCCCCCCCCCTTTGGAAATACCATGTGGCATCAATTTGTTTGTAAGCACAAATCAAATGGCAGTTTGGGATCCTCCAGACAATCCAGAATATGCTGTATTAAGTTTTTAAAGGTTATCAAAGCAGTGAAAACCTAACATTGAAAAAAAAATTAAGAGACTACTTGAATCCCCAGGAATATATCGACATACCACAGAGGTCCTTGGACACTTGGAGAAAATCTGATCTGAAACTTTAAAAAATGCCAGGGCGTTAATAATATATTTGACCTATAAGAATAGGTCAAAAATTAATATCCTATTTAGAAATAGACACATTTTCCGTGTGTGTGTGTGTGTGTGTGTGTGTGTGTGTATTTTCAGAGCTGAAATTTATTTGTTTCACCCAGCCAGCCAAATTTTACAGTATTGGTTTTCAACCACAGGTGACATTAGGGTATAGAACAAGAAACAGTGTCAATGTTCTAGCTTCCACTTTTCAAACATGTCCTAAATGAACAAATATGGTAATTCTCTGAATGACTGCTCACTGGTCTGCCCCCAGCCCTGCAAGGAATATCCCAAGCTCTGCACGATGGGTTTCCAAATTTATCCCCCCAGCCATACTTGTGGCTCTTGTGGTTGGTCTGTGGCCTGGAACTTAACTTGCCCAGCAGTTCTGTTTCCCAAAATAGGCTCAGGAAGTTTGTGACCATGTTTGGTTTGTTCCAAAGGAGCTGCATTTATTTAATGAGGTTGTGAACATATACCAAGATTTGTATATGGCTCATCAAATAAAATACATCTTCAACTCTTTTCACTTCAGTACGTGGTTTGGAGTGGACTGTTTTACAAGCACATGTGTTTATCATATGACTTTATTTGGGGACAAACATGATTTCTTACATTTAGGATACAGTTTCAGAGTGGCGGCACACTTTACTTCATTCCTTCTATTCAAGAAAAAAAATATTAAGCTTGGTGGTCCTTTTACCTTATTTTTGGCAGATTTCTCTGGATACTAAGGGATTTTATTTAATTTAAATGTACCCATCTACCATGGTAGAGAGATTAAAAAAAACAAAACCCTGTGGCTTTACATCCCTTTTCATCCAAAAAGACATATAAGTAACATCTTCCTGTGTGCCAAAGGGATTAGGAACCCTCTTATCAATTACATGCATTTATGGGAGTAACGTGTTCCACTGGTTAACGATGTCTCTCTGTTGCTCAATCTCTCTGTGACATTAGGCAAATCATTTACCTACTAGGTCACTGGCTTCTTTTATTTTTATACAAAATATCTTCCTTAACAGAAGAAGGCATTGTGACTAATATTGATAATAGCTATAAAATACATTTTCTTCTCTAAGCCTCTATCATAACATATAGAGCACCAGAGGTGGTCTTTTACTAAATGAGCATTGGTGAGTAGTTAAATGACTCGCCCAATATCTTCCAGTTTACTATATAATGTAATAAAGCACATTCTATGAATAAGCCAAATGGATAAAAGGTCTTTCATTTGATGATTCAGATCCAATCCAATCAAGAAGAATATGCCATAGAGTTTATTTCCTGTAATCGCAGAGATAAAATTGATTTTCTTGTATTTTTCTCATTTTTTTCTCCCAGTGTTTGCTACAGTTACTGATTGTGAAAGAAGACTAGAGATATAATTTGTCATTTAAAACTTCACAAACTTCATGGTGCTTCTTTTGAAAAAAAAATGTAGAGCTGGTAATCTGGATCAAATTCTGATGAGGATTCTTTCTTAGAACTTGACAAGAAAAGAGGGGATGGGTGAAATGGAGATTATACAATCTTGACTTGAAGCGGAAGACTCATCTGGCAACTTATGGCATTCCTCAATAAAATTGAAATGATATTGGAAAAGTTAATCTGGTCCATTTAGCTTCCCCTTGGTCTCGGTCGAGGATTTGGCCAGTGCGGTTACTGCGTTCAGGGGGCGGGGCCGAGGATTTGCGGTGCTGTTGGTGTGTTTGGTGGGTAACCTGTGAGCAAGTTAAGTACGCTGAGGATAATGAGAGCAGGTATTACTGCAACTTTTCTCTAAAGTTTTACAGTACTTCAAAATAAAAAGTAGAATTAAAAAAATTTTAAAAAGTTAAGGTGGTTAAGAAAATCATTTTACCAGAATAACTTATAATACGTTTATCTCCTGTAGAACATTACAAATACACACACACACATACATATATACATATCTATGCTATATATTATCTTTATGTCTTTTATGTGTGAATACATTTATAGGTATATTCTTATTGTTCTAATTTCTCTCAGATTCTGATACATTCCAGAGCAAAAGAAAAAAAAAATCTTGCAAAGCAGTTCATTAAGACAATAAAAAGGAAGATTTTTGAATGTGTCAAAGATTTATTTCAAGTATTGATAGTTATAATGTATTGGTCTAAATGAACCATCACGATGGATTTGAGTACCAACTTAGGATAGAGTGAAAAGAGAAATATATTTAAGTTTGTTCTGATTTTTGAAATATTACTCAATTAAAACCTTCTCTAATAAAGATGAGTGCATTAGTTAAGGCTGCCTAAGGGAAAGTCTAATTTGTTTCCTGGCTATTAATGAATATGTGACTATTTACTCCTCTATGAAATAAAAAGAGAGGTGTTCCCAGCAACACCAACGGTAAAGGTTAATATTTTTATTTTTATTTTACTGATGGAGGGCTTAATAGAAATCCTATTTTCCTTTTTTAAATGGTCAGAAACAGAATTGGGGAACTTTTAGGGAATGTATTTTCGTTCACATTTGCTTCCCCAATTAATTTCATCTACTCAGAAACTATAATTTATGGTAACAGTGCTGAATCTAAGCTAATTTGCTTTCTTAAAATTAGGTCTGAAATAAATGAAGCAGCACCTAGCATGTTCCTGACATGGCCCCTGTAGCATGTTGCTCTTCGCTTGGCCATAAAAACACGAGGTCTTTGTGGTGAGGTAACACCTTCTTCAAACAGGTGACCCTGTACCAACGGGCTTAAAATCAAGTATTGTGGCCATTGGTTTGCAAGCCGTATTTGGAAAAGGAAAATTCTGGAGGAAGAATGTTCTTCTTCTTTTTTTATTAAAGTGATCCATATAAACAGCACAACTTTTCTTTCTTGCTATGCGTTAAGATCTGAGTTGAAGCCCTGCATGAAAGCTGTACTTATTAGTCAGCAAAGATGTTACTACTCTGGAAAACAGATGAAGCCCTTATATATACTCAAGTTAAAAAAGTCTTTAAGATACAGGATTTAAAGTGCTGTTTGTCTCTGATGAAAAATTAATGAAAGGTGGAAGCATGGTGTTAGCATGAGATACCCCCTCCAAAATATTCACCGGAGGGTGGCATTGTGTGCAAAAGCAGCTCTCAAGGCGAAAACTCCTTCAGAAAACTCACTCTTTCCCTTGAAACTCATCTTCAATGACAGTGTAGTTACTACAAAATTAAGGACTACTATCTTTTTTTGCATCCCCGTGCTGCTGAGGAGCACCAAGCCCTATAGCTCACCAAGGCCTAAAATAGTGGATACAAGGGAGGAGCAGGTGACAAAGTGGTGGAAAGCTCTCTGGCAACAAGTTTTATCAAACTTACCCAGAAATATCATAGTTTTAATCTCGAGACGGAGGGTGTTCCTTAGTTTGAATGTCAGACTAATTTATTTTTGCTTTTATATCTCAAATAAAATATAGAGATGTTGTTAAAGGAAAGCATCTTTTCCTCCCCTATTTTGCTTTGTCCTTTTAAAATATTTACTAACAAAATCGCTGGGCTGAGAGTTATTAGGAAATTTCTTCCTCAAGGTATTCTTTCTATATAGCTCTATGTGAACATAAGGTATCTGTATATATGCATCAATATTAATTGAAAAACTTTGTAATACAAAGAGAAGTGTAATGAGCATTTCATCATGAAATGTTCTAATGACAAGAAGAGATACAATGATCTTTCCCCTAAATGTACTTCCATATATTACTTTTGCCAGTAGATTTCTCCTGTTCCTATATGCAAGACTGATTGTGCAGATATTTTAAAATGTGACTCAGGAGGTCTTTGGTAGACCTAGATATTTCACTCCAGCTCTTCATAAACCTATTCTTTAGGAGCCCTCAAGGGATTTAGGTTTTGCTGTCATTTGGGGCCGTTTAAATCCCTAGTGAGACCCGGTAATGCCTGACTCTTGTAGAAAATTCCACCCTTAATGGATCACCTACTTAGGAATTTCTGGAGGAAATCTCATAGGATTTCTGTCACATTAGATTTCCTTACACAAAACCTGATCCTCCAATTGAGAACTTGACAGGGAGCCTAGCACTTTCGGTCTGAAGCATGGGAAAGAATGAGGAGGAGAGCAGAAGCAATTTTCTTCATAGATCAGGAGTTCTGCTTCTCTAACAACTCAGTGCCAGAGAGCCACACAGATATCCAAAGAGGTTGGGAACAGTAGCAGGAGTCCTATACTTAGGGGGCTCCCTCACTGCTGGTTCTAAGAAACAGATGAGAAGGAGGGGCTGCATCAGTCAACAGTGTAAATATGCAAGCCAGGTTGATGTTTGAAGATAAATTCCCCAACGTGTCACCAACTCGTAGGCTATAAAAAGATGGAGAGGCAATCAGAGGTCCAATCACTTCCCTTGATGAACCCATATGCAACTAATGTCTCTAGGCATTGAAAACTAAGCAAGCAGATAAAAATTATAGGGCAACATTGGAGAGCCTGTTTTAAAGAAAGGTGGTGGAAGTGGAAATTGGTCAAGTAGATATTAAGAAAGCTGCATAGCTGCTATTGGAGATTTATAATGTCCATTAACATATTAACGAAATTGAGAGCTCTCTTTAAATTTGTCCTGCATTTGCCAAGTGTATATTACCACATAACTTTTTTGTATATAAAGAGAAACACACAAGAGAACCATAATATATGAGGGACCTCTCATGTAAAGTAATACAAACCAGTGTGGTATACTCAGTACTAACTGAATCCATAAATACTGAAAGAATATAGAGTAAGGTAAGAATTCGAATTTATTGATTATCTACTCTGTGTCAAGCACAGTAGATATTTTACATGTAACAACCAGAAATGTGTATTGAGCTCTCACTGTATGTCAGGCACTGTCGTGAACACTTTATATTCATTATTTGATTCAATGGTTTTTTATCCCTATGAAGGGCATGTCATCATTATCCCCACATTATACATGAGAACGTGAGGCTGAAAAAGGTTAAATGACATGTCTTTAGTAAGAAGGTGGGCAACTGGATTCCAATCTATCAGGTATATGGACAACTAACCATACACAAAGTGGAAGTCCAATACTAACAATATGAACAACAACTAAAAAAGTGAAGTTTTTCATTTAACTGATGGGAGGGCTGTCACGAGAAAAACTGTTGGTGGATGGTCACAGAGCTAATAACTATAATCATATAGGATCTGCTGGAAGATGTTAAAGGGATAACAAAAATGCTTTTTTTTTTTTCTGGAAACAAGTTCATTGGAGAACTTGAGAAGGTTGCTATTATTACTCAATTTGTGAAACAAACAAAACAAAACTAAACAGAGTTTGTTGTTGTCTGAAAGAAATGAACTCTATTTAGAATAAGTATTGCCTGGACATGTCAAAATGATTGCATACTTTTTTTCAAATGTTGTATCCTAATACAAAGATTGTAAAGATTCAGTCCATTGGATGAGATGTTGTTTTTAGAAATGATCTGCCTTCTCTGTTCATTCATATCCAATTCAAGAAATAAGAAATTATTCAGGAATCTTTTTTCTCATTATGGTCTTGATGTGAAATTCATTTCGTGGTTGCTGAGCATCTTGAAAATACAGTGGATGGTTGCAACTACATATTCCTCTCTAGTGAGTTTACTACAACTGTTCAAATAACAAATGATAAAATGTCTTAGATTGGTTTTTTTGTTTTTCTTTTTACTGGTCTTAAAGTTGAATTTACTCAGTGTTTTCATCAGGAATTATTTTTAGAATATAAAAATCATATTCTAAATTCTGTAAAATGTGGCTAATTTAGAAATATAAATATAATTTATAAAAATGCGTAAATATGGTTTTAGTGTATAATAAGAACACATAACACACAATTTTTATAATACTTTCCTGCTCTATTTAATCTTTTCAGCCCTCACTAATTACTCTAACATACCTTCAGGTAGGTAGAAATAAATTAACTGTAATTTAAGCTATAATTAATTTTTGGCCAGGGCCCAGTAGAAAATAGTATTTGAACAGGAAATAGAATTGTGACTTTCAGATTTCCATTTTAAGCCCCTTTAGGTTAGAAGGCAACATAATTAATTATTAGAATAACATTCATTAATCAAATCCATTCCAAAGAAAGTCTGATTTTTTCTGACTTAGGTAGCCTTTCTTCCAAAGTTTGAAAAGGTTTTTAAAGGTTACTTTATATGGAAAACCATTTTTATCAGATGGCAACAATTTTACTCACACTTTCTATAGCTCTCCATATCCAAGTTGTGATTCTTCTTAAAGTAAAGTTTAAAAGGTACACAGTACGAATGCTTTGGGACATATTCCCATTTTTATTGATATAAGTACATCTCCAGAATAATTTATTTTGGGTCCGTCTAATATTACTTTGGGTCTAGAGATCAGGGACAAGATGATTGAGATTTTCCTAGTCTGAAAATGTAGATTCTGAAATACTTCGCACTAATTTTCGAATAATTAGAACAATGGAGTCCATAGTCTTGGATAAACACATACATTTTTCCAACTCGTGGTAAGCTAATTGCTCTTCATATAGAAAGTGTAATAATAATAACTGTGGTCTGATAATTCAGTTCCTTATATTCCTGCAGGAAAGGGGATGCTGGCTGGCTGGTTATACGCTGGCATACTTGGTGTCTGCACATCCTCCCAGGAGGGTCTCTAGTGGTGGGTTACAGAGATCCCATCTCAAACAGTGAAGGTGTGGCTTTCCAATTTATGGAGGTCCCCAGACTGTGAGAGAAATAATGATACAGAGCAAGAGCGCCGCACACAAGAATGGTGCTGGAAGGCCGAATTAAAAGGAAACAAAACCCAACTATTTTCTGGGTTGAATGTGGAGGCCAGGAGGTGAGTTTGAAAATGGAGTGTATATGGAAAGGTTGCAGGATATTTGTGTATTCAAAAGTCACAGGAAAAGGAATTAGGGATTTCTTGTTGGCAGCAAACTCAGTAAAGCAATGATAAAATTAAGGGGTCCAGTTGTTTGCTTGTTGTTGTTGTTGTTGTTAATGTGATCTCAATCGGAGAAGAGGTCCTAAAGGAGGTGACGGGAAAACACATAAAGTGGGTGTCTCTGCTTTGGTTTCATGACATTAGATTTGATAACTAAGACAATGCTCATGTGGATGCTGCACCCGTGATCATGTACTAGATAAGGTTGTGTATCTTACTCTCGAGGTAGAACTTTGTGTTGTAAGCAAGTGACGTAGAAACTCTCTCAAATATCATTATTTGCTGTATTTCTTCTTGCTTTTTGTTCTATTTTATAAGGTCAGTGGTCTTACTTTTAGCCATAAAGCGGTTTTCTGAGATTCTCAAGATCTTATATTTATAGCATTCCAACGTCCTCATTGTCCCTGTATTATCACACTGTTTGATTATTCTGTCTTCCTCCACTTTCTATCAGCCTGATGACTGTATTCTGATTCTTTAAAGCACTATGTAAATCTAAGTAGTAAATGCAATGTCTAGTCTTACTGGATACCATGTACATTAGGTTGAATAACCCTACGAATTTTGTTACAATCGTGTCATGCCTAATGATGACCTACTCAGCCCCTGCAAACATCATTCAATTACTCATTTCAGCATTGATTTTTCTTATGCTTTTCTTCATGTCATTTAAAGGGCTCTTACATCTCTCCTTTTACTGAGGTGGAATGGTATATGATGGCAGAGATGCTTTGCTTACCAGATTCATAATGTTACACTCTGCTTCAAATCCTTTTAGAAACAAATTGGGGTATCAATACATAAATAATGCCACACTTATTTCTAATTGAAATCACTGCTTTCATAGAAATGGAATATTAAAACAATTTTCACTGAAAAAATATTTTAAATGCCTTTGTACAATAAAGAAAAGATTACCAATTCTCTGTATCAAGAATACAATTTATCCCAAACAACTTTTCAATAGAAGTAAAATTATTAATGGGAGAATAATAAATACAAAATTTCAGCATCTAACCTTAAAAGTGGAAATAATGCATCAGTTTTTTAAGAATACATTATATTGGTGCGCTTGGGTGGCTCAGTTGGTTAAGCCTCCAACTCTTGATTTTGGCTCAGGTCATGATCTCAGGGTCTCGAGATGGAGCCCTGCATCGGGGTACCCGCTCAGCCGGGAATCAGCTTGAGATTCTCTTCCTCTGCCCCTCCTCCCATTCATGCTCCCTCTCTTTAAAATAAGTAAATAAGCCTAAAAAAAAGAATACATTATATTCACATGAGAGTTTATTGAAAAGAATTTTTTGCAATTAAGATCAAATTAATTGATTCATAACAACTACATTTTTTAAAGCTAAGTGTTATCACCTTCTCTTCTAAGATCTGTTTTTGCTTTCACTCAAATGGAGGCAAATCTAGTTTTGTTTTTTTTTTCCCCAGAGCATTACTAATTTTTTCCTACCTCTCTTTAGCACATTTCCATTTTAGGTGAGATATGCAGCTTAATATTTTCTGCTCAGAATTATAAAAACTTCCAGAAATGGCATTTAAAAAATTACACCGTCCCATTTAACTTCACCTCCACCAATTGTAAGAAATTACACAAAAATCTATCATTGTTACCATGGAAGAGGGTGAAACATTTCACTCACTGGATTTGGTTTCATAAATACTAAAAATACTTTTAAAAACACTGTTAGAACATTTATTCTATCTCGCTTGTAATATATTTTTTTCCTTTTTAAAACTAGGCTTTATAGAGTCTCATTTTTAATGTCTCAGTCGAAGGAGCTTTCATAAGCCCTTAAAAGATATTCTGATTTGAATTACTCTTGCTCAGAAACATTCCTAATGTTTAACTTATAGTCTCCTTTATTCAATTGTCGCTCTTCAGACCATCTTAGAAAAGTAATTTTTCTCATAATTTCCCCCTTAAATCACTGTAGGTAATCTCAATATTTCATCTTTCTTAAGCACATAGGGCTATTTAAATTTGCAGAAAATCTGAAGGTGACTAAGATTTCCTTTAATTTTTTCATTTTTGATGAAATGATGCAGATGTTCTCATTTAAGTATTATATCTTAATCTCATACAAAAGGTAAAAAAATCCCATGGGACCTTTAGAATTTGTAAATTTTTCTGTCCATTTCATATTTCCATTTGGTCCATGTGTCTAAACCACATCTTAAAATTATGCGCAGAATGGAGCTGTTGGTTTTCTTCTCTTTGATATCCAGATAGAAACCTGGGACATCTCCCTTTAACCTTTCCTTATCCTCAGCTACCTTACACATTTAATCTAAGATAAAACCTAGTGTTTGCAGCTCCAAAATGTAATCTAAATCCGTCCAAATTTTTAATCTCTGTTGACGGCACCCTTGTATGGGCCACCATTATGTCTTGCTTGGGTTTTCACAATAGTTTCCTATCTGGTCTCCGCTTCCATTCTCACACCCTTTCTAGTTTATTTCCAATGAAGCAGCCAAAGTGATCTTGTAACTCATGAATCAAGTCATGCCACTACCCACATTAAATCTTTCCAAGACTTTCCCATTGAACCAAGAATAGCATCCAAATTGCTTGATTTAACAACTCATGCCTATCCTTCCAACCTTGTCTAACGTCACAAACACATTCTCCTCAGTGTCCCCACCACTCCATCAGTAGCTCTCAGTGCCATGCTTCTGCCATAGTGGCTTCCTTTGTTCCATGACCAAACTGAATGCTTTCTACACCAGGGTCTTCTTACCTTATGTTTCTTATGCCTAGAATTTTCTTCCCCATATTCTTCACACGGCTGACCTTTTGACTCCTCTTTGGATCTCAACTTAAATGGCACTTATTCAAGGAGTCCTTCTCTATCCACCATAACAAAAGTTGACCTGTCTCTCTTATTTTCATATCACCTTAATTTCATTATAAGACCTCTCAAATCTGTAATTATCTTGTGTAATATAATTATTTCTTATTTATTTTTCACACTCCAGGAGAACATAAGCTCCAGTATCATAATCAGTTATTTTTCCCAGGAAATGTGGTTCTTTTTAGTGGGAAATGGTATTTAGAAACCAAGATCTGGGTGCTATGTGTGCACCTTGTTATTGGGGTATGGTTATTGCCATTCCTTCTCAATGGACACAACTGTGTAACTCCATTTATATTTCATATATTATACATCTCTATGGTTATTAAAAACCATGGCCTGTACTCTTCAAAAACGTCAAGGTCATATATGACAAATACAGACTGAGGAAATATTCCAGATTAAAAGAGATTAAAAAGGTATCATATCTAGAGGTAATGTGACATCCTGGAATGGTTCCTGGATTTGTAAGAACTTATAATCTTTATATATAGTATTTTATTGGAAGAATTGACACACTTTGAATATAGACTCTGGATTAGATTAGATCATAATACTGTATAAATGTCAAATGTCTCGATTTTGTGCTTTGGTTATGCATGAGAGTATCTTTGTTCTCAGGAAATATACAATGAAGCATTAGAGATGAAACGTCACCATGTCTGCCACTCACTTTCACAAAGAAATACACTGCTATCTCTCGCTTCCGTTTCTCTCTCTCATTCATGTATTGAGAGAAATCTCTCTCTCTCATCCAGCTATTGAGAGAAATCGAGAAAGAAAATAACTAGCAAATGGGAGAAGTTGTAAATAATTAAACTGGAATAAAGTGTGTGTGAGTTCTTTGTTTTACAGTTTTTAGTAGGTTTATGAACATTTATAAAAAACCTTAAAATATGCAATTTGGTTGCATATTTTTTCTATTGATACTGCTTTTTATGAATGAGGACTGAAACAGCCTCTTTTTCCTTTTCCAAGTAAAAAGCAAATTAAAGAGCTTGAACTGAGTAGCAGCATGTACAACATGCAAAACCAGAATTCTTTACAAAGGGCAAATGAAAACAAGATTCATTAATATCACTTTGTTCTTAATTAAAGAGATTTTATAACTGTTTTACTTAACCAGTATGAGTCCAACAGGTGCAAAACCACAGAGGGGGAATATTATTGCTTAGTTTTTTTTCCTTCACAAAGAGAAAATCTTCTAAACAGCTTAAACTTGCCTAAAGCAATTTCAAGATGACCTAACTCTCCCCAAGTGACTTCTCAAATTCTTAAACCATTATCTTTCTGTTCAAACCCCTTTTCTAACTTTTCCCAATTACACCAGCCATATAATTGCTAAGCTAAGATTCCTATAGACTATCTCTATCAAAGGATCAGGATAGGGAATGATAAACCTCTTAACAAAAACTTAATTCTGATTCTTTTCCCAGATTAAGGTATCTTAGCAACCTGTGAAGCATTTTATCTGTTGATTCTATCATTTGGAGCACTTTGTTGAACCCTTGAATTGACCTTATACCTGTGTGTTTCCTCTCTTGTTGGTTTTGTTGGTCCAGGTTATATAAAATGAGGTTGGCAAACAAAAAGCAATGTGACCACACATGTGTAAATGTATTTAGCCTTTAACACCACTATTGGTGTTATTTATAAACTTATGAGCCATGTCTCCTGGGAATAGCAGGTCTAGCTCTGCTCCATGGGTGGCAGTGATGAGGAATAGGAGCTTGGTTTTAGCTAATACAAGGATTTGAGATGAAAGAAGGGTCAAAGCTAAATACAGCCACAGTTGCTCTAGCTGGGGAAGCCTGAGCAGTGAAGCATGCGTTGTGGTCGAACCTTCAAGAGAATGTTCCTGGTTCCAGTACCACAAAGCGGGTGACAAATGATAAAAGAGCATCCAACTTGTCTAAACAAATTCAAATATTCTGGCTTTGAATCTTGGGAATACCAGCTGATGAGATCAAAGAACTACTGTCAACGGCATTGGGAAATTGTGTGGGATACAAGCAAGCACATTCGCCATTGGCGACACTTTCTTCCTCTTGCCTTCACCCCACTGGCTACTCCACCTCATCTCGGTCACGAATCCTCCTCCTCCTCCTCCTCCTGGCTGTGTGGGAGTGTTGCATATCTGGTCTTTCATCCTCTTTTTTTCTCTGTCTCCTCTCATTCACTAAGTGACCAAATCCATTCTCATGGCCTTAAATATCATCCATTCTCTGGACATTCTTTTTTTTTCCCCCTATAGCCCGGGCCTCTCCAGACTTAGATTCTAGACTCCTACAGAGGCCTACTCCAGATAGGTATATGTAATAGATATCCAAAACTCTACATATCCAAAACAAACTCCTAAAATCTGTGATTCCTCCTACAGATTCTCAGCATTAGTAACGAGCAATTCTATTCTTCCTGTTACTCAGGACAAAATAATTCTTGACAATCTTCTTCCTCCAACACCTGACATGCAATACCAGTAGCAAATCTGGAGGCACTGCTTTCAAAATGTCAAAACACAGAGCATTTGTATCACCTTTATCATTTTCACTGTAGTCTGAATAGCATGATGTCTTCTCTGGATTATTGCAATAGATTGTGATTTTGCAATCTACCTTATTCTGCCCTTGCATGTACAGCTCACAGCAGCCAGAGGGGTCCTTTTAAAGAATACATCAGATCATGTCACTCCTCTGGTCAAGTCTCTCTGATGGTTAATCCAGACTTCTTCCCACAGCCTAGAAGCCCCTTCCTACTGTGGGCCCCACTCCCTGATCTATTTACTACCATGACCACAATTTTGTCATTTGCTCCAACCTAGTCTTACTGACCTTTTTGCCGTTCTTTAAGCAAACCAAACATATTTCCCCTTTAGTATCTTTGAACTTGCTGACTCTACTGGCAGGGATGCAGTTTCCCCAGGTATGATCAGTTTCTGCACCCATGGCAGTTTATCAGAGTTTTCCCGACCATTCTTCTTTTTTTTTTTTTTAAGATTTATTTATTTATTTTTGAGAGACAGAGAGAGAGCAGAAAGAGGGACAGAGGGAGAGGGAGAGAGAGATCCTCAAGCAAACTCCACGCTGAGAATGGAGCCCGACACGGGGTTCCATCCCAGGACCTTGAGATCATGACCTGAGCTGAAACCAAGATCAGACGCTTAACTGACTGAGCCACCCAGGTGCTCCTTCCCAACCATTCTTGACTAAAGCGGCATGACAACCATCTCTCATGTCACTGCATATTCCATTTCCCTATTTTATTTTTTTTCAGTATGTATTGTTACTTGTCATATTATTTATTTGTTTTTGTCTTTCATTTTTTAAAATTTCATATAAAGCAAACTTTATTTTTTGAATTTAGATTTAATGAATTAACATGTAGTGTATTATTAGTTTCAGAGGTTATTTAGTGGTTCATCAGTTGCATATAACACCCAGTACTCATTACATCACGTGCCCTCCTTAATGTCCATCACCCAGTTACCCCAAATCCCCCCACCCGCCTCCCCTCAAGCAACCCTCAGTTTGTTTCCTAGAGTTAAGAGTCCCTTATGGTATGTCTGTTTCTTGTCTTTCAATTCCACCAAAATATCCATGAAAGCACAGACTTTTGTTTGCTGCTTTCCTCTATACCCAGGACAATGTCAGGCATAAGTAGATGATTAATAACCAATATGTGGTAAATGAGTTGATTGCATTTTTTTCTATGTAGAAGAAGTAGATATAATAAACTACAAACGCTTTCATGTTTTAGATAACATTCTAGAATGGGTAACTGAAATGAAGATTTGTAATTATTGAAGAAGGAATGTGAAATCTTATTTGTGTGGCCTCCTTTAAGCTCCGTAAAACAGGGGTGATAATATCTTTCCAGTCTACTACAAAAACTTGATAAGATATGAGCATTGAATGAGATGCTATGTAGGAAGCATTTGGATTCTACCCAATATTACAACATCCAGTCTTTATATGACCATCTTGTGCATGAGAACTCCTTTGTGCTTCACCGAATTTAAGAGTTTTATTTTTCCTACTTTTTTTTCTGATCAGTAAACGATTGGTTAACACAAGCCTGAAAGATTTCTTACTAGAAAACATCACTATTTGTTTTGTCCTATTAGCATTGTTTTCAATAACCTAGATGGAAATTTTGAAAGCATGTTAAATTTCATAGATGCTGAAATCCTGAGAAGAATAGCTAATTCAATGAATTATGAAATTAATGTAGAAAAATGTTGATGAGCTTGACCTTGGGTCAAAGTAACATGCTGCACCAAAGGGAAGGGAGCTGCACTTTGACATCATGCTAGTTATTTCACACGTAGAGTGCATTTAAGGCTCATGATAAAACGAAACAACTAGACATTATCATACTCCTATCCAAACATTGAAACCAAGTCTCAGAGAGATTAAGTAGCTTCTTTAAGGTCACAGAGCTAATACAATATAGACTGAATGCAAATGGGTAGCTCTCTAAGTTTGAAGTTCATGCTCTTTCCTTTATGATGCAAAGATTCTTTTGTACAGTGTAAAAAAAATAGTCAGATTCATAATGAGGGCTAAATGGAAACAGAAAAAAAAATTGACATTACCCTTAAGCCATTAGATATGGTTGTCAAAGAATGACTAAACTAAAGCTTAGATTGTGTTCCGAGATTGGTGGATCTATTGATGGTGGTGAGAACCCAGATCTATACTGTGCTGGTCAGATTATTCTTGCAATTTTGTTTGGATTTGGATATCATATTTTATGGACCATGGAAAAGCTGAAAATTATTCCAGAATGAGTATTTGGAATGACTAAAGTCCTCATAAAATATCATGTTTTAAAAGATTTTATTTATTTGACAGAGAGAGAGAGAGAGACAGCAAGAGAGGAAACACAAGCAGGGGGAGTGGGAGAGGGAGAAGCAGGCCTCCCGCTGAGCAGGGAGCCCGATGCACGGCTCGATCCCAGGACTCTGGGATCATGACCCGAGCTGAAGACAGTCACTTAACTGACTGCGCCACCAAAATATCCTGAGAAATGGTTGGTGGAATTAGGGATGTGTTAACTGGGGTGGGAGGGGGGAAACAGTCAGAAGTTACTGGCAGTCACATAGACTAGAAATTTCAGTTATTCAATACAGCTCCAAACAATAAAACTATGACTATGAGAAGGTAAGTTTCTCAGGTGATTATTTCTCAGGTGTTATTGCAAGAGTTCTTGAGTTCTTGAATTCTTTTTAACTGGAGAGTTCAAAGAAAACAAACAAACATGATCATGGTAGGGAAGTTTCAAGAGGCATCCAAGGATCAGAGAGGAGCTTGAACTAGATAACCTTTGGGTCTGTTCTTACACTTGGATTTCACAAATACTAGTGAATTGAGTGATACTTAATAAAGCTTAAAAGGGAGGGGGTACCTAGGTGGCTCAGTCAGTTAAGCATCTGCTTTCAGCTCAGGTCATGATCCCAGGGTTCCAGGATCAAGCCACAAATTGGGCTCCCTGCTTTGCAGGGAATCTGCTTCTCCTTTCCCTCTGCTCCTTCCCCAGCTCATGCTCCCGCATTCTCTCTCTCTCTCTCTCAAATAAATAAAATCTTTTTTAAAAAATAATAAAGTTTAAAGGAGGGTAGGTGGAGAGGAGGCGTGGTTTGTATGGTAGCAAAGTAACTAAACTGGGCATGAGCTTTGTCTGATTTTTAAAATGTCTTCAAGCCACCAGCCACAGGGGAATATCACTGGCCTTTTACTCCACATTGGCTCTATCCTCTTAAAACTCATAATGACGCTTCTCCTTTCTCTTTCCTCCTCAATCCCATCTCTCTTCATTTCCTACCTCAGAACTGCCTCAGGAATTTCAGTTTCTTCCCACTCTTGAAGGGCAGCTTCCCCAGCCCTCAAGCTCTAGAACTCACCTCAGACTCATCATCACAAACTGCAACTTACTAAGGTGCTCATTAGAGTTGAAGGACCTGCTCATCATAGAAGTCACCTTCCCTAGTAAGAGTAGTAGTATTAGAACAATTTATTAGCATTTCAAATTTATTATTTTAGTCATCAAACAGTAGAACTGATTTTTAAAAATACTAAACATCTGAGGAAAGTTTTTGGTCAAATCCCCTATTCCAAGATTAAATAAAAAGAGGCAGCGTAGCATAGTGATCTGGAGGCAAACAGATTTTGTTTCTGACCTTGTTTCAACTTGACTGGCTGTGCCAATTTGGGCAGGTTACTTAACTTCTCTGATTTTTTTATTCTTTCATCTCAAAATGCGACTAATAGAATGTGTTGGTGCCACCTGGGTTAAGTCAAATAATGTGTGTGTAGATCACTTCACACACTCCTTTTCATCTGGTCAGTGTTCTATAAGTGTTAACACCATTACAAATAAAGTTTCCTCACTCAAAGATCTTTTTAAATTTTCTAAACTCAAAATAAATTTTTCAATGACCACTGAAAATTTAGCTTGACACACTTTGAAGAATCTACTAAGGATATTTACCACTAATATTTTTTCTTCTGCCTATCATTTGCCAAACTGTCACTAGGATTTCTTGAAAATACACTTCAATGGTTTCTGTATTGAAAGCAATTTATTTGACTGGCAGAATGATAGAGGAACTATTAGTTAAATACATTTTACCAATTTTACGACTTTCCCTGGTAGCATGATATCAAGATTAGATACTGTGATCCTAAATAATCAAGCTGACCTTTGGCAAAATTGTAAATTAGAAATAGTTTAATTTAGTACCAACTTTCTTTTCACTAAATCCCAGCCTTAGACAAACCTTTAGTCCTGGGCTGTTGGGTAGGATGGCCACTCTCACATGTAACTATAAACATTTAAATGAAAATTCATTAAAATTAAATAAAATTTGAAATTTGAAATTCAGTTACCCAGCTGGACTGGCCACATTTCACATGCTCAAAAGCCATGTGACAAGTGGCTACTGTATTGGAGCATGTGCATATAAAACATTTTCCATTATTGCAGGAAGTTCTATTGGACAATGCCATGCAAAACTCAAATAACTTGTATCCTTTCTTGGTCTGGCACCTTCAAAACTGCTTCCTGTTAGGTGTCATCACTCTAATGCCTTCTCTCTCTGAGATTTTCCTGCCCTTTGTCTTATATTATCCACCAGTAGAAAGGGGCTAACAGGGAGAGAGCACTGGGTTGATTTCCAGGTAAATGAATGGGTAACTATTCGTCTTCTACAGCAGTATTTTTCAAAAAGTGGTTCTAGAATGATTGCCATCTTAATCAATTGAAATAGTTATTTAAATGCGAGATTCTTGGGCCCCATATTAAACCCTCTCAATCTGCCTTTTGAATCAGCTCTCTCAGTCATTATTATGGAATGCTGAAGTTTGAGGGCTGTTGCTGAGAGGAGCAGCCCCCATGGGTCTCTAGGAACCAAGAGCCTTATAGTTGGATGTTAATTTGCATAGGAATGGAATGCAATGCCAAGTTTAGGTAGCAGAGGAGATATTTGTGGAAGGATTATTTTTGTTGATCTTCAAATTATACAATAGAAGGTCACTCTGTTCTTCTCGTGGCTCATTACAGACCTACTTGCTAGCATAATTCAATTGGTAAAACCCACTTACCTACAAGAGAATTAGAAAAAATGTTTACTCCTGACATGAGGTGTTTTCTTTTCTTTTCTTTTCTTTTAAAGTTTATTTATATATTTGACAGAATGAGAGAGAGCGAGATCACAAGCAGGGGGACTGGGAGAGGGAGAAGCAGGCTCCCCAGGGAGCAGGGAGCCCTATGCGGTTCGATCCCAGGACCCTGAGATCATGACCTGAGCTGAAGGCAGATGCTTAAACAACTGAGCCCCCTGGGCATCCTGTATTTTCTTTATTAATGTTTTAGAATCATGTTTACTTTTTAATGCTTTCATTTAATTTTATTATCATTGTTATTATTTATTTGTGTATTTATGTTATTGAAGAAAAATATTGAATGCATCATGAATTTGCCTGTCATCTTTGTGCAGGGCCCATGCTAATCGTCTCTATATCATTCCAGTTTTGCTAAATGTCCTGCCAAAGTGATCACTATTATTATTTACTGAAGTACAATTGAGAAAATTGTAAGATTTTAGAGCATACAATGTGATGATTTGATATATGTGTACATTATGAAAGGGGAAATCATGTTAACATTTGTAAGTTGGTTTTATGTCATTTATAATTTGATGTTATTTAAATTTCCTTTGAGAAACAAAGAATTTTTGAAAGAATTTTTAAGGAAAAATTAATGAAAGAGGAAAAAAACAGGGAAAAACTAACAAAAAATAGACTTTTTAAATAAATTTGAAAACTGCTTGACCGATGAGACAAAAAAGAAAAACAGTCAAAACCAGAAGCAAAACCAAACAGTGGAAAGTTTTCCGGCAAGTCTCATCAAGGAAAAAAGAAAGAAAGTAGTTAAACAATACTAAGAATAAAGAAGGGAGAATATAAACATGGATATAGACAATATTTAGGTAACTACAAATAAGGCAGTCTGGTAGAAAAAACTTAAGTGAAGTTTTGTTTTACTAGTTATCTAAACTTATCATAAAGCATATAATAATTAAAGTGGAACAATTTGCCACTAATAGACTAGAACAATAGAATAGAGAACTTAGAAGCAGGCATTCAAAGATGAGGAAGTTTCCTGTAGGACAAAGGTGGCATTGCTAAGCACCAGGGGAAAAAGTGTGGAAACAAGTGACTATCCACTTATATCTGTAATAGATCCTGAACTTGAACCATAATACAACTCCAGATGCATTAAAATTTTAAATGTGAAAAATCAAACCAGTAAGATAAAATAAACTAGAAGCAGTAAAAGAACTACTTTATCTTCCTTTCATCAAATCTGTCAATTTTTTTTTTAACCTCTGAACTGTCTATTCTGGCAAAATAGATGAATATGAAACAGAATATAGAGTCATGGAAAGATCTCTGTAATTATTGTTTGCAAAGCCAATTTATAGAGAAAAGGCATGTAAATATATATATATATATATACTTATAGAAAAAAGGACCATGGTATGGTCCCAGTTTTGTTATCAAAAACAAGCATAATGAAATGAAGCCCATCCCTCTATTCTACATCAGTATTTGAAGACTATCCCAGCTGACATCTCAGATATATAAGAAGTATCCAGTTATTTATTATCGTTGTATGTAATTAAGTGAGTTCTAGACCCCATCCTCCTTGTCTTATGGACAATTCAGTTGCAGCTGCGTTGGGTCCTGTTCTCCTTTCACTAGTTACTGTTCCACATGTGGGAGGAAGGGCTAATCTCCAGTCCGTCATTGTCAACACTGATCATTTATTTTCCAGGGGAGGGATAAGAATTTGAAATCTGGTGCCTTCCTGCTCTTCTTGTCCATGTAGGGCAGAGAAATCCTTATTGAGGTAGAGACACTGGTTAGGGGACACTGCGCTCTTAGGAGAACTCACGCAGGCATCCTGGGAAGTCTGGGTGCTATGATGGTGAGCCGGGACAGCAGGAGTCTTTCCCATATTCCTAGACTGCCATCCTTTATTTATTAAATTATGCTCCCTGCTCTAATACAGCTCAAAGATTCCCCCCCTTCTCCTTCTGGTTTCTTCAAACATACCTAGATAACCTCTTATATGACTTTAAATTAGCATAAAAGACTACAGGAAACTGACTTGGAGCCATTTTTCCTTTATCCTTAAAAAGAAAAAAATCCTGGGCGCCTGGGTGGCTCAGTTGGTTAAGTGACTGCCTTCGGCTCAGGTCATGATCCTGGAGTCCCGGGATCAAGTCCCGCATCGGGCTCCCTGCTCAGCGGGGAGTCTGCTTCTCCCTCTGACCCTCCCCTCTCTCATGCTCTCTCTATCTCATTCTCTCTCCCAAATAAATAAATAAAATCTTCTAAAAAATAGACAAAGAAAAAGGAGAGTTATTTTTTTTTTTTTATAAAATTTCAGTTTCTGATTATTAGGGCTATAACTAAGTCAAGGAAACTGTCTAAACTCCCTAAGATACTGTATCCACCCATGATGGAGATATAGAGATGAAAGGTTGAATGTTTATTTAAAACAAATTCTTTATTATTTTACACTATTTGAAAAAGAAAACTCCAGTATGAAAACAATATGAATATAACACATGAGTTTCCAATGGGTCTATATTCTGAAGCTCTTGAAGTCCTTGGGCAGGTGACAAAGTTCAGGCGAAGATCTAGTTCTTCTATGAAAAGAAAGTTTTAATATGCTTTGAGACCCTGAGAAATGCCATCTACATGTTGCTTACTAGTCTGGAGACCATCAGAAACACAGAAAGCAAGATTCTGACAAGCTAGTTTTGATTTACTTTAGAACAATTTCATTTTGCTCAGTAGAATATAGGACTTAAAATCTGAGAGGTGGACAGAAGGATATGTTGGCCTATGAATCCCAGAGTTCTTTGTTCTAGGAAATAGGAGGGGTAAAGAGTCAAGTAACCAGAGACATTAAAAAAAAAAAAAAGAAAAGAAAAGAAAAATAAAGGAATTGCTTCTGCAAAAGTTCAGAGATTTTACAGGCCCTAAACCAAGGACCTGGAGTCTACCTGTCACTCAGGAACCTGGAATGTAGGGATTTCACTAGGGAAAAAACGTTTTGTCTCTCTTTCTTTTTAAAATTTATTTTTCATTATGTTCAGTTAGCCAACGTATGGTACCATCATAAGTTTTTGTTGTAGTGTTCAACAATTCACTAGTTGTGTATAACACCCAGTGCTTCTTCCAACACGTGCCCACCTTAATACCTATCACCCACTTACCCCATCCCCCCACCTCCTCCCTTCTATAGCCCTCAGTTTGTTTCCAGGAGTCCAGAGTCTCTTCTCTCATGGGTTGTCTCCTTCCCTGATTTCTTCCCATTCAGTTTTCCCTCCCTTCCCCTGTGGTCCTCCATGCTATTCCTTCTGTTCCACAAATAAGTGAAACCATATGATAATTGACTTTCTCTGCTTGACTTATTTCACTTAGCATCATCTCCTCCAGTCCCATCCATGTTGATGTAAAAGTTGGGTGTTCATCCTTTCTGATGGCTGAGTAATATTCCGTTGTATATATGGACCACATCTTCTTTATCCATTCATCTATTGAAGGGCATCTCGGCTCTTTCCACAGTTGGCTATTGTGGACATTGCTGCTATGAACATTGGGGTGCATGTGCCCCTTCTTTTTACTACCACCACCACCACCATTTTGGGCTTAAAAAAAGTTTTTAGTTTTTAGTTCTTAGTTGTATCTTCTTATGGTCCAACTGGATGGCATGAATTTGCTTTAGGTTAAGAGACAAAACTTTTCTTTTTATTAAAGAAAACTTTTCTGAGGAACTAAAAACTTTCTTTTTAAGCCCAAAATGGTGGTAGTTGAACAATAAACCACCTGCAACAGCCAAGAAAAAGAGGTATGCATGGTTTACTATGAACTAATTCAAATGGTGAATTATTGAATCGTCAGAATTAAAATAGAAAAATTTCATCATTCCAAAAGGGTTGAAATAGTAGGATAGTGTAGTGTAGTAATAGCGAAATGCTCCCAAATTCATGCTTTTCCAAATACCTTGTTTTGCTGCCTAATTTGTGAACAAAACAAAATTGTTGGCTCTATTATCTGCCTCCCTCTCTGACTACAGTCCCTGCTAATGCCATGGCTTCCTCTCCTCGGTCTGCCCTGACCACCATCTCCTCCTTGCTCTTCTCTGAACAGGCTATAGTCTGCTTAGGAAATGTTGCTCCTTTGAAACAACTAAGCTGAAAAGTGGATTGCTTATTTAAATTAAAAACAATGACCCAAAGTCGATGATATAGATGTTATTTCATAATTAAAAATGACAAGTTTCCTGGTTCTCAACATGAACACTAACATTAATTGAGCATGTCACTGTGTTGAGTCCTTTTTCATTCATCATTGCATAAGGAAGTTGTAATTTTTATCACTTAATACAGATGAGAACAGTGAAAAAAGCTGGAAATGTCAGACCTGAGAGTAAAACTCTTCCTTTTTTTTTTTTTTAAGATTTATTTATTTATTATAGAAAGAGCGAGAGTGCACGTGCGGCCTGGGGATGCAGAGGGAGAGGGAGAGACAGTCTCAAGCAGACTCCGCACTGAGCCCAACTCAGGGCTAGATCTCACGAACCTGTAAAAAACTCTGCCTTCTTAACCAGTATTCTGTACTAATTCCTCTGAGGTTATATATGAATTGGGTTATATGTATATAAATGAAGATCCCTTGCAGACCTATAAATTAAAAAAACCCCAAACTTCTAGAGTTTTCTTGCAGTGGTTGGCATAAGGTTTTGCTCATTCTCAATATAAAAGAATTCTTTGTCAATGTACCCCCCCCCAACACACACACAGGAGTACTATCCATGTTTTCCCTCAAAGCTATAAAAAGGTTACCTAATCTAAAAAAAGATATTCAGCTTCACATCTTATGAGATCCTCTATAGTTTTAATATCTGTCCTGCCCTGCAGCTATCCCCCAGCAATAAACTATATATAGGAATCATAGTGTAAGGGGAAAATAAAGATATATAGTGACACCAATATGTGAAAGCAAAACATCTGGAAATTCGGTGAAAATATTAATAAACTCAGTGAAAAATTTGGCCAAACTTGTTTTTAAATTATATAGACAAAAATAAATGAATAGTTAACTCAGTGGAATAGGTATTTTGGTATTATTTGAAAATAAAATGACAAGTATTCTATTGTTTCCAGATTATTCTTTTGTGAATTTGACCCTTTAATTTTAGTCTTAGGTCTGTTTACAAATAGGTGAGGTATAAAGTTTAAAGTATTGGTCAATGGATTGTATTCTACTCAGAGGAACAATAAATTAGCTCTCTATTTCTAGGGTTTTCACTGCAAGAAGTATATTTTAGAATATTGGTGTGGGAATGATGTAACATGTATAAGATATTCGTGTATGGTGGCAATAACTCAAATCTCCTGATCATATTAAACAAGTAGATTCTTCTAAAGATATTCTCTTCTACTGCTGAAGGTGAAATAGAGCCAGCCCATGGAAATATTGGCATGTAGCCTTGAGGTAAAGAAGATGGCTGACGACAGAAGGAAATCTCAGAGATGGATCCTGAAGATGGAAACTGTGGTGGCCTTGAAAAGAAACAACTTGGAAGAAATATGGGAGAATTTGTCCGGAGGATCCTGTAGACAGGTAGGCAAGTTCCCATTGAGAGAGAAGAGGAAGGCATGTGCCTCCATTTTTATTTTGGTTTTTGATTTTTTTATTATGGTAAAATACATGTAAAACTTACCATCTTAATCATTTTTTAGATGTACAATTCAGTGTCATTAATAATTAAATATATTAACATTATTGTGCAACCATCACCATTATCCATCTCCAGGACTTTTTCATCATCCCAAACTGAAACTCCATACCCACTAAATAATAATTCCCATTTCTTTCTCCCCTCAGCCCCTAATGAATACTATTCTACTTTTAGTCTTTATGAATTTGACCACTCTAGGGACCTCGTACCTCGTATACCATAGACTGAATATTTTTGTCCCTCCCAAATTCATGTGTTGAAATACTAATCCCTAGTGTGATAGTATTAGGTGGGGGGCCTGTGGTAGGCTTTGTCGTCATGAATTGGATTAGTACCCTTACAAAAGAGACTCCAGAATGCTCCCTTGTCCCTTCTGCCATGTGAAGACACAGCAAGAAGATGACTCCTTGAACCAGAAAGCTGGCTCTTAGCCAGACACAGAATCTTCCAGGGCCTTGAACTGGACATCCTCACCTCCAGAACTATGAGAAATGAGTATTTGTTATTTATAAGCCACCAAGTGTATGGTATTTTATTGTAGAAGCCCAAACTAAAACATTTTGTGAGTAGAAACATACAACATTTGTCCCTTTGGGCCGGTTTATTTTACTTTGCATAATGTTTCCAAGTTTCTTCCATGGTGTAGCATGTATCAGAATGTCATTCCATTTTAAGGCTGAATAATATTCCATTGTATGGATATACCACATTTGTTTATCCATTTATCTGTCACAGGACATCTGGGTTGTTTCAATTGTTAGGTTATTGTGAATACTGCTGCTATGAACATGGGTATACAAATATCTATTTGAATTCCTGCTTTTAACTCTTTTAGGTATATACCCAGAAGTGGTGTTTTTAAATCTTAGAACTTTTTGTTGACATATAACATATAGAGTGGTGCACAGATCATAAGTGTACAGCTTAATGAATTGTCCTTAAGCAAACACACCATGTGATCAGCAGGCAGATTAAGAAGCAGAACCTCAAACCCCACTCCCTTTCCGCCCCAGTCTCTCCCCACAGGAGCCCAACCTCCTGACTTAACCCCTCAGATCAGTCTTGTTTAATTTTGAACTTTATGCAAATGGGAACACACAATATGTACTCATTTTTATTAGGTTTAGGAGAGTATAAAAATTATGTTTCTGAGGTTAACATAACATTTGTGAGGTCTTGAAAAATCTATATTGTCACAGTGTAGGTTTCGTTCGTCCGTTCTCACTAATACATAATATTCCATTATGTGCATGTTGCACAATTTATTTGCTCATTCTGTGATCGATGAGAATTGTGCTTCCATTTACTCTTTTACTTTTTTCCACTTTTACTGGAAAACAATTGACATATATCACTGTATAATTTTAAAGCATATATGATGGTTTGACTTATGTATATTGTGAAATGATTACCACAATCTTACTCTTACAAAAAACAGGTGGTAGAGACTGTAGAGGGAACCAGGGTGATGGGCTTCAGGTCTTACCACTTTTACTTCTTCTACTGTAAGACAAGAAATTAAGGAGACAGCTATATGCTTTGTTTTTTAAAAAGCAACAATTGCCGTTTGACTTTCAACCCATACATCATGTTCTCCTTAATCTGCTGGTATACCCATTCAAGTGAGGCTTCCTAAGACTAGGGAAATTCTCTTCTTTTATCCTTACCTTAGGGATACCATACCTTCCTGGGCAATCTGGCAATTTTTTTCCCCCTCAATATCAAAGGGTGATCCAATATTACTCATTCTATGTTTTAATGTGAATGCAGTTTAGATGCCTTGCCATAGGAGTTGTATTTCAAAGAAGTGGAGAGCAGTGAGGTGTTGGGTGAAAAGCAGGTGTCCAGCCTGGGCAGGCATCTCTTGCAGCCACAGGATTTATAACTCCTGGTATATTCCATGGACTCCTTTTGACTCAACTCTCCCTCCAAACCTCTTATCTACTCTATCAGCATCAGACCACCAGAGCACATCCCACGCAATTCACAATCATCCCAGAGGGATCCTAGCCTGTTTTTTTTTTGTTTGTTTGTTTCTACAGCCCCTTCCCACCCCCAACCCCTCACTCCTGCCCCCAGTGACTGTGTTGAAGAGCCACATATTTTCTTGTTTTTTTTTTTTTTAATAATTTTTTTAAAGTAAGCTTTATACTCAGTGTGGGATTTGAACACATGACCCTGAGATAAACAGTTGCACTCTCTACCGACTGAGCCAGCCAGGCGCACCAAAGAGCTGCATATTTTCAAACTCCTGGTCCAGAATGTCTTCTGCCTTAAATTATTTGTCTCTTAAAAATGCTCTTTTTGGATGGGTAGTACATGACATACACCTGCTGTTTGCTTTGCAACAGTTATTTTATATTTTAGATGATCAAGAAACTCTAGTAATAGGGTAAGGAATAAAGGGAGAATGGCTAAAAAGCTTCAAGCTTTTGGGCGCCTGGGTGGCTCAGTTGGTTAAGCGACTGCCTTCGGCTCAGGTCATGATCCTGGAGTCCCGGGATCAAGTCCCACATCGGGCTTCCTTCTCAGCGGGGAGTCTGCTTCTCCCTCTGACCCTCTTCCCTCTCGTGCTCTCTGGCTCTCATTCTCTCTCTCTCAAATAAATAAATAAAATCTTTAAAAAAAAAAGCTTCAAGCTTTTGAGTAAATTGGACTCAGAACTTCTGCTTTTACGAATTGCAGTAATGAACTCTGTTCATGTTGGTTCATCTTTGTTTATGGCAGTGAGATTCAGTGAAAAGAACATGAGTGTTAGGGACTGAATTATGTCCCCCCGAATTCATATGCTGAAGTTGTAAATCCAGTGTGACTGTATTTTGAGATAGGGCTTTTGGGAGGTAATCAGGGTTAAATGAGATAATAAGAATGGGGCTCTAGTATTAGTGGCTTTATACAAAGAGGAAGAGATTTTTCTTTCTCCTGCTGCCATGTGAGGACATAGCAAGAAGGTGGCCATCTGAAAGTCAGGAAGAGGCCCCCCACCAGGTACCAAGTCTCCTTACACCCTGACCTTGGACTTCCCAGCCTCAAGAACTGTGGGAAATAATTTTTTATTGTTTAAACCATCCAGTCTGTGGCATTTTGTCATGGCAGCCTGAGCTGACTAAGACAGCGTGTCTTACAATTGAAGCTCTATGCCCTCGAAGGAGTGACGTCTGCTTTTTGAGACTCAGTTTTTGAATTTATAAATTGTCAGTAATATTCCTTCCTTCCCCCAAGTAGCCAGGAAAATCACTGAGATAACATATCCAAGACATGATAGATACAGAGTAAATTCTTAAAAGTTACTTCGTTTCCCCTTCCAACCTTTGTTTTGTTACCACCTGGCCCAACTGTAAAACGTAAAGGGCACCATGTGCCACCACCATTTTTCAGGCATAATAATAAAAATCGCTAAAAACTACTGAGAATTTACTATGGATCAGGCACTATGGCTAGCACTTTATCTGCATGATCTTGTTTCATCCCCACAAACACTTTAAAACAAACATTGTTATTCCCTTTAACAGACAAGGAAACTGAGGCTCAGAGAAGACAAGTAACTTCTCAAGGTTACATAGTTATTATAGAGTGGATCTGGGATTTATATCCATGTCTGTCTGACTCCCTGGGCTGTGTTCTGAATCAATTTCTTATTCCCAAGTATATGATGATTATTCATCCAACCCGAAGGGCACAAGAGATTTCAATCACTGCTCTCATGCACCTCACTATCTAGTAGGAAAGGCAAAAGTGAAAATCAATAATTAGTAAATAGTGTGATAAATGTTAAATCTGCACAAGATGTTACTGAGTACAGAGGAGAGATGCCAACTATCTGAGGAGGCCAGAAAATAGTTCCCGAATCAGTGTGCGGGACTGCCTAGGTGGAGAAGGACATTTCAGACTGAGGGCCCAAAGGCACAGACGCAAAAGGCCAAAGGCTCATTGGAGACCTACATGTAGTTCTGGGGGCCTGCAGTGAAGGACACACACTTGGGAAATGTAGTCAATGAAGCAGGAGAGGTTTGTAGAGCCCAGATTGCGGAGAACGTTTATATGACATACAAAAGCATTTAAGCTCTCTGCTACAGAATATATGTGTGAGAAAGCCATTCTTGTATGGCTTCCCCTTTGAGACAGTTTCTTCATAGAAAGGAATGCATCTATCTCTGAGTATCCAAAGCCTAGCAAGGGTAGGTACTCAGCAAATATTTGCCGCACAAAAAAAGTGAATGAATGAGTAAAAGAACAGCGTTAAGCACATCACAATATATATTTTGACTGCAGGGGGAGAGGGTTAGAGGGGGTCGAGAATGGGATAAGAGATAACAGAGAAGAGGAAATTTTCCAGCAAAGGTAGAATGAGAAGGATATTGGAAGGTTATTCAAGAGAAGGACTGTTGTTTACCAACATAGAAAACCCAGAGGGTTGTTTGGGGGCAGGGTGACATGAGGTAGAGAAGGAGAGAAGCAGCTTTCAAGAGAATACAGGTGGGTTTTGGATATGTTGAGTGAGAAATGGTTGGATTTTTGGTTGTCACTTGGTTTTGGAAACTAGAGCTAAGGGCCATGCTCTGAAAACTTTGGCAATTCCTGTTTACATCGACAGAGAGTATGTACAGGGTAGGTACAAACTAGAGTGAGTTCTGGGGTTGAAACTTAGGAAAAAACAAGTGCTTTCCAGAAATTAATGCATATTATAGAATCTTATTTGTCATCATGGATAGAGAGAGAGAGGAGCCTAGAATGTGAGCTTAGGAAGAGTAAGGGATAAGATGAATCTTGAGGCATGAAATCTAAGGAAAATTCAAGGGGGTATGTTTTCAACAGGATTAAACTCTGCAGAGAGGAGTAAATTTAGCACTATTTGCTATGTGTTGTTTGACAGTGTATTTATTGGGGAAATTATGTGATATCTATGGAATTAATTTTGAAACAATTTTAGGGGGCCGCTTTGCTTGGTGCTATATTTTTTTCCATGAGTTGGAGGCATTTTATATTCAGCAGTGGAAATTGAGCATTTTTTAAAAAGTAAATCATACACACAAATGACATTTTCATGAAAAAAAAATGAAAGATGTTAATACAGTGTAATACCAAGAGGATACAGTGAGTGCAATTACTTGTTTGCTCAAGGCATCATTAAGTAAGCTGTTGGTAGGTGCAAAAAATAAGAGATCCAAATAGAAATTTCCAAGCAACTGGTGTGTTGACTTTCCTGGTGGGACGTGCTCTTTAGGATAGCTATGGTAATATAATATCTCCAGAATATGTGGGAATAGTCTTAGAGGCTTTGAAGAGAATGAAATTATTATGAATAGAAGCATAACTGAAGATTTGGCATAGTAATTTATTTACAAAAATAAGGATTTTTTCATGGTTGTGAAGAACAGTTAAGACTTTTGTTTTTAATTTTTTAGGAATTTAAATTATAATTATAATTTAATTTTTAAAATATTTGTTGAGACTAAGGAATATATGTACCTATCTAAGTGTTTGTGCTGTGCAAAGGGAAAAGAAGTCTACATTTTTTACAAAGAATTATTGAACATACAACATATAAAAGAAAAATGTCTGTAAGTGTGTCAATTGATGCACTCGATGATTTTTTCACAAACTGAACACAGCTGTAAAATCTAGACCCAGACCAGGAAACAGAACATCAGTAGCACCCCAGATGTCTTCTTTAATCTCCCGCCCAATCACTAAGAGTAAACACCATCTGCCTGTACAACAACAACAACAACAAAAAATCTAAATTTTTAAACACTAGATTTCATCTGATTCTCTACCATGTAAATGGATAACAGTTTACTGAAGATGGTGCATTTATTGGTTTACTTGTTTTCTTCCTTATTTAAGCTTTAAACTTGTCCATGGCAGGGATTATGGCTTACTCTGCTCATGTTTGCTGAGGGAAGGGTCTGGTGCAGGGTTGGGAACATGGTAGGCATTCAATAATTAAATTGACTAATAAAAATGGAATGCAATGGAAGCAAAGAAAACCTGAGGACAATTAGGGCCAGGGATTATTCCTTGTGATAAACGTGCTTTGGTCTTGGTGGCACTGAAGGACCAACATATACCTGGACCAGTTATCATTCCGAGCTTGACTCAGGGCAGGGCAGAGAGAGAATAATAATTCTCTAGGGCTGGTTTTAGGTCTGGAATGATAGGATATCATACAAGTGTTGGAGGAGGGTTGATAATTGCACCATTTCAGGATCTGTTATGACATCAAAAAGATACTCTAATCTGACAAATTTTCTATAGGAGAGAATGTGGGCAAGATTCTTTCCTTCCATTCTTCAAAGAGGTTAAAATAGTTCCTTTGCTGAGACCACAAGGAGGTTATAGTTGAAGGAAATGAATTTCACTAGTAATATGTCACCGTTGTTGTTCATTCTACATATATTTTAGAGTTTTCTCTTGGTGTAGTTACTGATAAATATTAGACACACTTAAAATGATACAAAAAAAGGAGAATAATCAACTATATATTTTGCTGCATTTAATTATCTAAATGTTGTCAATGACCATGATTTTCTTATTCTTTCATTGTACAAATGACATTTAATTCAATGATACTAAAAATAATAAAGATTGACTGCTTACTATAAACCAGCCTTGTAATTTACATAAATGAACCCATTCTAGCCTCGCAATTGTTATCACACCTCATATTATATGCTGTCCTCATTTTAAGGAAATGAAGCTTAAAGAAGTTCAGCTACTGGCCAAAGCCATAAATCAAGTGGGTCTTTGACTAGAGATTCAAATCCAGGTCTGTCTGGCCCAAGAGTCTGGGCTTCTACCTTCTATTAGATACTTCAATATCTTATCAATCTTGATACTTTGGGCTTTTACCCACTATTAAATATTCAATACTATTTATTGAAGTTTTGTTTTGTTTAATGACTCAGTAGATAGCCTTTTAATTAGAAAATATAGCAGTCCCGAGTGGAGGAGGGGAGGCTTGGGATGGTGCTGTCTGTGGTGTTGGCAGTCATTAAGAGAGATTTCTGTAATACGCCAGAAGGTTGGTTATAAATTTGGAGCATGGCTACAAAACTAGAAGGCAAAAGTCCCAAGTATTACATTCAACTTAAATTGGAGTATGACAGAAAGGCATCCTTGACAATTCTATACATGGATAGAGGAAATTCTGACCAATTTAGGTTAACTTTTTGGGTAAATTTGTTGTCTCTGTAAGTCCAGTTAAAAAGAAAAGGCTATCTGTCAGTTTCCATTATTACTTCAGCATGAATTAAATGAACACATTGTAAGAAACTGAGGAAGGAGTATTATACCAGTGAAAGGCAAACTACCAGGGTAGGGGTGCTCAGAAAGGGAAATTTGTCTCTTGAGAGGAAGAGACAAAAATGTCTCAGGCTTTGATTATCTCCCTGATGAAGAGGGTTGAAAGGAGAGGGCGGTGGTCTTCTCTGGAGATAGTGAGAGCTTACCTCCAAGTGGCTTCCTGTTCTCCTGGGATAGAGTTCATGACCTAAAGTCAGACTCTCTTCCATATAAAACTGTTCCTAGGCTCCCTGTAGGATGAGTGTTCATCTCAACTTGTCACCCAGCCCTTGGTGGCCAATTCTCTAGCCTTGTTTCACATTTTGCTCCCACCACGTGGGTTTTGGGGCATCTTTGAATTTCTCTCAATATACCCTTCAGGCATTTCGTAAGAGTATTCGAGAACTATTCTGAAAACAGCAAGTTAATGCTTGTGTTTGTGTATGCTAAATTTCCTAAACTGCTAAAACTCCATGAAACAGGGTTTTGACTGCTGTAATCTACAACTCTCCCATGTGTAATTTTAAATACAGCAAGACACCAAATAGGTGACAAGGAAGCAGGTATTAATAAAAATAAAATACTGTTGTTTTGTCTTTTAAGAATGAGTCACACATGTGAAGAAGTAAATCTATTCCTTTAAAACCTGGTAGATTATTTTAGGACATATCAAGAGAGAAATAGAATGTGTTCAGTTAAAAATGATTGAGAAATGTTATTCTTTACTTGAAAATAGCTGTCACTTGAATTATTTAAAATTTTTATTCTCAGCTCAAGAGTAAAAAGACAAATTTTCTATAACCGGGTAGCTATTATAAAGCTAACCAGATACCATTGTCTTTCTTCTTGCTTTTATATTAAGCCCTATAGACTAAGCTCTTGGCTATAAATAAAACTATTGATGTTAAAAGGTCATGGCTGTGACCTTTCACATGTTTCTTCTCCACTGTATCTATATACACTGTATACTTTACCCAGAGAAGAGATTCTTTATTTAAGAGAGCTTAAACTGTTCAAATTTGTAATGTACTGGGGATTTTGGAATGTCTAGGGGACTTAGTGGATAAAGAACTGACCTTTCATCTCTGAACCTAGACACAGTCCTACCTCAGATAAGTGAAAAAGTTTGGTGTCAGTTGCCTGCATGATAAACTGGTACTATCCACTATCTTCCAACCCAATTAAGCATTACTGGCAGATCTGGCCTCAAGAGGCACATGCAGTATAGAAATGGAATTACTTCTACTCCTGGAGAGGGTGTCTGAACCTTCAAGATAGGATTTTAAGGTTATAAATGGGAAGCATTGGCCAAAGTAGCATCTAGAGATAGAAATCCATAAGCCCATGTGAAGGCCACCCCTTACTCGCATAATCGAATGCAAATTTTAGATACTGGGAAATTTCCAAGGTTCATGCTTTTAGCTTTTATTTGCTATGTCTTCAGATGCAAATTGCAAAATATTTGTACTATTTTAATCTACAGGAAAAAAAAATAACTTGAATGTGGCAGACAGTAGCAGATGTGTGAAGTGGTGGCATGCAGTGAAACTTGGGCTGTTAGAGCCAACCTGATGTTCACAGAGAAACGCAGACTAGAGTTTCTAACATACGAAATAATACACAAATCCCTGCATTTTATATTGGGGTATGTGACACGAAGTTGCAGCGTTTTCATTTTTTATTATTTAAATTTCACTTCCTTCACATTAAAATGAATTCCTTTTTCAAATAAACACTGGAAATAATTAAAGAACACATAAACTTCTTGAGGACATGATTGCTGTTTTTTTTACATCTTTGGTTTGTCAAATATGCAACCCACCAATGCACAGTAGATGTTCACTATCTACTTTATCATGAATGGATGAGTGATGATCAAAAGAGGTACTACTGCAAGTTGGGTGGCCACTGTAAGTCGAAAAAAATCTGTTGAATGTTTCAGTTTTTCAGAATTAATGAGAGAGAGGAAGTTGAACAATTCCTATAAAAATATTCAGGTAATTTAAAATTTCAACAATGAAAGGTGTCAAATTTAACTTGAGAAGAGCGTTTAATGGAAGGTAGTACAGCGATTAAGTATCTTTATTTTTCTCCCCTTAGAGAGAAGACAATGGCCATTGTCATTTAATTTAATTTAAGTAGAGCTTCATTTACATATTCTGAGAATTTTGAAATATGCAGTTATACAGCAACTATTTTAAAATTAACAAAAGAAAAAGACATAAGATTTTTTCTTGTGGATATAGGACAAATGAGGAAAAATGAAGTGGAGAAAACCACTGATTTAACCTCTTTGGTTGGATTAGAGCTTTTTTAATTTACTTTTTAATATTTTTCTATATATTTAAGTGCTGTACACTAAGCATATTTGTTATTCTTTTTTAACCAGGAAAAGTAGATTTTTAAAAAATTAATTAATTTATTCAGAGAGAGAGCATGAGCAGAGGGACAAGCAGATTCCCCACTGAGCAGGGAACCCAATGCGGGGCCCGATCCCAGGACCCTGGGATCATGACCAGAGCCGAAGGCAGACGCTTAATGACTGAGCCACCCAGGTGCCCCTAACCAGGGAAAGTAACCTCTGAAACAAACACTGAATTCTACCTGGTTACAAAATTCCCTGTAGCCATCATTCATGTTCGTAGAACTAAATACAGTATTCATTCTGTAAATTTGAAAATCACTAAGTCCTTAGGACATCAAAGGGACGATACTTGAAAATGTTCCCGTGAGTAATTTGATTTGAAAGTTGAGTGAAGGTGAACTCAATAAAAGTGAAGAATCCAAGTTCAAGAGCAAAGGCAAGAAGAGTGTCTAGAAGGGACCAGGACCTTGAAAATACTTGAGGGGATCTGCGTTGAGTGGTTCCAAAAGAAAGACAGGAAGCCTATTTTGATCTATGTACATAGACGATCTGGATACTTTTATATACTTGGTGTTTAAAAAAAAAAAAAAGGAACTAACAGGCCCCAAATGAATCACTTGTGCTCAGTCCACATCAACAAACTAAGACTGAATACCTAACCTAACTGCAGTTGCAGTCTCCCCCGCGGAAGGTGATCTTTAACCAGTCAGTCTGGAATCACCTGGTCAGCACTAGTGAGGTCGTCTGCCTGACAGACCCCCACCTTCCTTGAAACAATCCGCTCTTTCCTAGAAACTTCCTTGCCCCACCTCCTTCTGCTTATAAAAGCCTTCCAATTTGTAGAGCTCCTCCGAGCTCCTTGCTTTCTGCTAGAGGGGATGCTATCCGATTCATGAATCATTGAATAAAGCTAATTAGACCTTCAAATTTACTCAGATTTTGTTTTTTAACAGTGGGTTTAGCCAGAAGTGATTCGATGAACCAAATCATTACTCAATAGTACTTTAGTGAAGACATTTAATGTGAATGGCAACAATATTAGCAAAATAGGAATATTAATACAAAGAAAAGAAGTAAAAACCCAGAGGGTAAGAGACTGAAAGATCAAGATATGAAATACCCAAACTGCCTTCAAATTGGAGGTGAGAAAATGATGCTACGTTTTGTTTTCAAAGAGTAGATTAGAAATGCAGGCTGAAAATCTGAGAAGGATTGGAGCAGAATATTTTTGTGAGAAAAAACAATAGCTAAAATTCAAGTTTTGTGACTAAGGCTTTTTGGTTTTATGTTTTAAGATGATCTATTTTCTCCATATGAAGATTTCTCCAATCTTTCAAAGGGAGATTGGGTATAATCAGTAAGAACCATTTAGAAATGGCTTATCCTAGAAATAGTATCTTCTTACACTCACTATTTTTCCTATCTAACACGGGAAACTAAAAACGAAACCCTGAATTCTGATACCAGCACACAAAAATTTTAGCCGAATCTTTTGTTTAGAGTTGAAGTTTTTTGTTTGTTTGTTTGCTTTTATTTTTATTTATTTTTAAAGATTTTGTTTATTTATTTGGCAGAGAGAGACACAGCGAGAGAGGGAACACAAGCAGGGGGAGTGGGAGAGGGAGAAGCAGGCTCCCCGAGATGCAGGGCTCGATCCCAGGACCCTGAGATCACGACCCGAGTGGAGCTGAAGGCAGACGCTTAACTGCTTAACGACTGAGCCACCCACCCGGGCGCCCCTGTTTGTTTGTTTTTAGAAACTATAGAAGTAAAGCTCTGAGTTAACTTGCGGTAAATCACTGCATCCTCAGGGCAGAGATATACAACCTCAAATGGCTGCAAAGATCACATTCACGTGAATTACATATTTTCGTGACCTTTCTCTCTGCATCTCCTTTAGAGCATGGGTAACAATTATAGTTTAAAAAGCTACTTACTTATTTATTAATTTAGTATATGTGTACCACACTAGGCATGAAGATATGTTTACCTTTGCACCATTGTATCTGAAGTGCCCAACCGCACGACACCGAGTAGGTGCTTATTAACTGTTGAACGAATGATTAAATCAATCAATGAATGAAGCCCGCCTTGAGCTTTCATTTTGACTTAAATGCTGCCCCCAACCCCCATAAGGAAACAGATGCCTGCAATCAAGTGGCTTTCCATTGCTCAGAAATGATTTTTACTATTTGAAGGAGGAATAATACTTGTAAATTTTATTGACTCAGGAATAAGCATTTTTCTAGAAACGAAACAAAAAGCAAATACACAACGACGAACTCCACCAAAATACTTAATGCATAAAATACCAATTTGACTAAGAAAACGCAAGTCACTGATGATCATTATGCATGTTTTTCTTCAAAATTTCTTCCTATTTCTCACATGGAAAAGCCTGTGTAGAGGTGTCATACATGGTCATTTAAAACCATGTCCACTGATTTAATGTCTGCAGGCAGTCGATGCATAGTAAAGGCCAAGGGAAGACCACTTGCTTTAAAGATGATAACACCTTTGGAATGTTAATAGTGTAAAACTTTCTAAAGGAAAATGATTTCTTTACTGAACAAGGAAAGAGTCAGATTGGCTTAGTCCATTTTGCACCTTTGTGCTAGGGAATCTGTAGGTTTAAATTACAGCAGCTTCAGTCTTTGCTTTTCAATCCCTTAATCCTTAAGGAGCATAGGTTTCAGTTCAAGACAACTTCACACAGAACATAAGAAAAGACTCTGTGAGCCTACCTCAAGTATGATGATCTTTTTTTCAGCTGTGATCTTTCACTTGCATCCCATAGTAAAAATGACTTTGAGGCAAACCAGTGTCAAATAATTAATGCATTTTCAGTGAAGGACTTTTTTCCACTCTGCTATAATGCAATGCATGAAAAGCAATAAATACTTTCATGTAAGCCACTTGTACCTGTGGTTTTCATCACTGTTTCACTGGGATCCTTCACATTAGAGAACCTTTGTGAGGTGCCTAAGCTGAAATGGAAAGAAAAGCTGGCCTGGGAGGTTTTACATCTGGTAGCCTACCCCATTACTTACAGGCTACATCTTAAAAAAAAAAAAAAAAAAAAAAAAAGTTCTACAGGTTGAATTGGGGCAATTATGTTCTGATCTAAGACATATACATTTGTCGATCATTTCCAGGTGTTTCTTAAAAAAACATGTTTTCTTGATCTATAATTAATATTTTGCTGATGGAGCTCTAGCAAAATGCCACAAAACCACTCACCATTTCTCCATGCTGTAAATGATATGAACTAATAGTAACCATATTAAGATTCTTAGGTTTTTAAGCATTATCCTAGTTTGTGTCACAACTATTATTTAAAATTATAATATCCAGGTGTTGTATATGGTATTTGATCAAAGGGAATGGAAATGTAATGAGTTATAAGTTTTCTCCCCGAGGACTCAAAACTGTACATAATGGGAGAGGGTGTGATTTATTTTCTGAGTCATTCTGGAAACAGTTATAAAAACCTTTAGTTAAATGTTCGTAACCAGGGTTATTGAATCTGCTGATATTTACCACTTATGGGAGGGCTATAGGAATGCATTTTTTGGAAGGGAGAACCGAACTAAAGTATCTTTTAAAAAAACCTCTACATATCAGAAAACATCAGTATCACCGGCTGTTTTTTAATGAATATTTCCAGACTCCGCATGACATGTTCACAGATTCAAAAACAAAACAAAACAAAACAAACAAAACAAAAAAAGCAAAAAAAAAAAATTTCAAAATTGACCTTTAGAGATAACAAAAAGTGACACTTGATTTTTTTTTTTTGATGGTGATGAATGCTTCCTCTAAATTACAATGAACAGGAGAGCTATAATTTTATGAGAACATTCCTAATTTCCCCCACATTAACCTTGTGTTAAGAAACGCTAACAACTTTGAATTACAGGACTAAGTCTTAGTCCCGTTCTCTGCCGTCAGTGGGAATGATCAGTCCCTCCCCTTTCAGCAAATGCAATAAGGAAGCATCAGAAGTGGGATGAACACTTCTTTTTTTTTTATTTTTGATCTTCCTCAAATATTGTTTGACCTTAATCACTGTCTTCCAACAAGCTTAATGTGACATCACCTTGAAACAAAAACACACAGCTCTCAAGTCTGGCTCTGGAATGAAAAAGCCCTGATTATTAGTCCTCTGTGTGATCTTTTCAGATTGCACTGATGAGATGAAGTTTAATCTCGTTTCTCTCCTCTCCAGCACCACAAACCACAGGCAGTTTGAGGCAGCCTGAAAATCTCTTACATCTGGAAGAGCAATAATTCACGGGATTTCGCCTGACAGCCATGACAGGCAGCAGGGGCAGCCAGAAACAACCGGCGCTTATGTTGTGCTATTTGCAAAAAATCAGAAGAGGAGGAGTCGGCAAAGGACCACATCCTCCTTCAGCATATGTTAGTGGGGAAAACCCTTTTATTTTCTGCCAGATGCTTCATGAATAGGTCCTAAATATTACATAGACAGTAGCTATCACTTCCAAACAAAAATTCCTGGGTGTCTGCTAAGCTGCAGAGCATATGAAGGCCTATTGTCTGGCAAAGGGTCATGGTTAAATTTGCACAGATTTTTTTTTTAAAATAGATCTCTTCGATTCTACGTGTAATTTATAGGCATTTGCACACCCTGCTGTGCATGAATATGATACCGTCTTCTGAGGAGGATTATTTCATGAAATGTATATGGGATTTAGCTACAGTAACTTTTACTGGGCAGCTTAGAATGGCCGGCAAAGTACTAGAATTTACTGCGGCACAGCTTGCGCTGTCAGGCTCAGGGTTGGTGTTTATGATTTCTGCAGAAGCAGAAATAAACAACTTCTCCTTAATGGCCTTCTTTATGTGTAGGCAGCAGTGATCCTATCTGGTCTCACAACAGTAGCTGGGGTAGCAGCCTGTCCTACTTCATGTGGAACCAACGTCTGAAAATTTGCATTTCTGCTTCTCTGACTCTTCTGTGGCGGTAGCTAGAGATGGGGAAAAGAGACGGCAAATGTTTGAATGGGTAGCATTCCACTCTACTGTTTTTAGTGCTATAAATACACGGTGGATAGAATGACTCAATTCTAAGACTTGGACAGGGAGGAGAGAAGGAAACGGCCAGATTTATTTTCAGATTCTACCTTGTCGATAAATCCTGTAAAAATACTCATCAAAGGAAATTTAAATGACTTCTTTGAGAGGCCCGTTTTTCCGAAGTATGCGATCGAGTTAAGTCACCATTCAATATGCATTTCAAGGTGTATTTAGGCAGTGGTCGGAATTCTACAAAGCATGAGCAGGAGCGTATGAATATGTTAAATATGTATTTTCCTCCTTGGGCAAAGATTTAATAAAGGTAATTACCTAAAAGTTTTCTGATGTAACAACAGTTTTGAAAGTTCTGAGGAATGTTGACGTACGTTGTATGTGGGAGCAGGCAGAAAATACATTTTTTAAAAAACGAGACAACCGTTTCATGCCAAAGAAAAACAATTCCTTTGCCAAACTACACATTGTTAACTTAAAATGTGTTCCATGTGGAAATAGGAAGACTGGTTTTAAGGAAAGGCTAGTGATCTGAAGTCAGCTGGCTCGGTGCCTGTCAACTACACATTTTGGCTTCTAGTTTTACAGCTAGAATTGGAAATATTTATTTCCTTATTTAAGAGCAGTTCTTTTCCTTTGCCTAGTAAACCAATGACTTTGCCTGTAAACATGCATATAGCAAAAAAGACTTCCAGGCAATACGCAAGGGAGGAATAATTGAAAATCTCTCGTAGGCAACATATTATAGGTTGGAAAGATTGCATTTTATTCTCTTCTCATTCTGTCCGACCCTTTTGCCAGCGTTTTTTTGTTTACTCATCACATTTTCTGGAAAGAAATTAAATTACCGAAGCCTTTGGCTTTTGGGTTTGAAAACTTACGACCACAGGACAGACACATATTTGGAAGACGTAGCTCTACTGATGACAGTATTTACCCATCACCACTGTTTAGAATTATCAACATCAACAAGCCTTCAGATAGAGCCTCTTACTGGCTTCTTTGAACCAGTCATCCTATTGCCGTGGTCTTTTGCGGGTTACAGATGAATTCTCAAAGGCAGCATGAATGCACAGTGCTGAGCAGTCATTGGAAGGACCTAACAGAGGGAAAGAGTCTTGAAAATGTTAAAAAAGATAATATATATCTAAAATTCATTTGCTAGTCATATCACACTTACCTTTGGATCACTTAATTTATCACACATTTTTCAGTGTTTGATCTTGGCAATAAGGAAGGCAGGAAAATGATTCATCAAAATTATTCTTATTTTGTTTTACGTAATGTGAAATGGTGGGACTTAGAACTTCAAGTACATGTAGAGTTGTAGCATTGATCTCAGTTTCACTGTCTCGAAGGCAAATCCAGAGGCTTTCAGTAGTCAGATTTTAGTAAGTCTGAGTGGGCAAGAGCTACTTATTGCAATACTGAGAGCATAAAGCTCCTCCTTTTCACACATACCCTTTTGCTGGAATACCCAAGTTTTATTTATGATTTTGGATTTTATTTCACAGCATTCCAGTTTAGTTTAGCATGATGTATTTAATAACCATGTCGACTGTCTTAATTACCCTATAAAGCAGGGTTCCATTGGCATTTGACCCTCCACGGCATTCCAGAGAAACTGCAGGACCATGATAATTACCAACCGCCTGTGAGAAAATTAAACAAAAAGGCCCAACTTTTAAACCACCATTTTAAACGACCTATTACATCTCAGGAATAAATCATTGATGAAATCGCCTGCTTAACAGGAAAATAGCTATTCCATAGCAAAGAATTTCCCCTTGCATGATCATGAAGAGAATATTAAGTATTCTTCAGCTCAAAAGGTTAGATTTTATGTCTGTCCAATGCCTTTTAATGACACATTTTTGTGTAATTTTACTGTAATCAAAGCCTTTTCCCATGGAGGTTACAGACTGTGGATATTTGTCAGTCTTAAACATTTTGCTATCCATGGGATATTAAATGCACTTACATATGGCCAAGGAAAAAAATCTGTTTATAATTGGAAAAAATTTCAAATTAAAAAAAGATCTATGAATAGTTTTTGATTAGCATGGCCATTTGCTATACATTTTACAAAAAGTGCTGATCAATCACTCTGTGTGATAAGATTGATTTATTAATTGCCACCATAGTCCAAAAAAATAGTGACCTGCTTTGAAGATCTAAATGTCTGGATTAATTGGAGAGTGGTGCCAATATGTCACAACTAATCATGATATATCATTATATTCACTTCTGTGTAATAGTTCTATCAGTCTGAAGCTCAATAAACATAAAGCTTAAATTCTCTATCCCCCTACATTCCACCCTGATAAATATTTGTTTTGTGAAAATTGATATTTTACATATGTTTCCTATTATAGTTCCCTGTGTGACATTAGAGATATACTAGATAACTCTTTTCTGATCTCACCATAATCCAGTGATTAGGATGATCACTTTAAAAAAAATTGAATACAACTCAAGTAAAGACCTATAGGAATTGTAGGCTTTTGTTCTTTTCTTGTGAGAATTTTGAGTCCCTTTGCGAAAAGCAAAATCAGCACATGCACCTTGAGGTCACATAAAGTCCATTTCGAGGTTTCTAACACTGGCCACTTTTTTTTTTTTTCCTATTGGCAGATTGCCTGGGGCCCAAGGAAACTGGCCAATGGGTACTTGAAATAATCGGGTGAACAAGTGTGCTTTTTTTGGCAGAGATCGATAGTAGAAAGGACAAGTATTACATTTATTGTTAAGCATCCCAGCATCCTGTACTTGTTCTGCTTACCAGCTGTGTGATCTTCAATAGATTACTAACCTTCTCTGAGTTGCAATTTTCTCACCTGTAAAATGGAGATGGTGGTAGCTATTTCACAAGGTTTGGGGGAAGACTAAAAAAGATAATATGCGTAAGATGCCTTCTGCAATGTCTGACTCATAATAGTTACTCAGTTTTTGTTGGATTTGGTTTTTTTGGCTCTGTCCCCAGCAGAGTTCACAGTAATCTGACTAATGCTTTGCTAAATGTTTTCTTGTTGAAACCCACTCAAAACTGCCAAGGTTTAACACTGAGAAGAGGCTGCCAATTAGCGAGGAGTGGCTGATCAGGGAGCCTCAATCTATTTCCCCGGACCATTCAGGCCACATAAATTCCTATGGCCGCCAATGCCAGTTTTCAGTGGCACATTCCTCACTGTTCTTGAAAAATGTGTCCCAATTGTAGATTGTGTCCTTGGTTCTGAAAAAGGCCAGTGTCTTCAAATAGTTTTAAAATACTCTGAAAGAAAAAAAAAGGCAAATAAGGAAAAATTTAAAAAACCATTAGGTTCTTGAAGTAGAGATTTCTGATTCTCATCATAGTTAGCTCTCAACAAGGTCTGTCCGGTTCTAGATCTCAACCTAAAGTTGTGTTCATGTGTGTCTGGTCTGTGTTTCCGCATTCTTCTTTGCCCATTGAAAGGAGGAGAGTGCCTCATCTTTCACCAGAGAACTGTTCCTTTTGGCACACGAAGCTGTGCTATTGAGGGTCAGTGCTAAACATTAGCCTTGCCACCCACTCTGGACTTTCCAACTCAAGTTAAGGTTTAGGGCTGAGAAAGAGCCTCTTCTCAATAGGGTGACAGCATAAATTATTTCACTCATCAGGTGAGACCTATAGGAAATAGCTAGGTCAGTAAAGGCACCACAACCCAATATAATTCCCAAAGTTGCAGTTTCTGTAATATTTATGAAATAGCATTTCTTATTAAAATAAATCTCAGCATTGGCTCTGGTGTAACATTATCCAGGTGAAGATGGACAGTCCCGATCCAGTAGCCCCTGAAATCCATTTTTAATTAAGGCTCTCTCAAACTCTTACCTCACTGACCCTCTAGTGCAGTAGTTCCTGGAGGCCATGGTCCCCAAACTGATCCTGAACAGCCCTCAGACAGAGGGACGACTGGGGTCGGAGAAATTAGAGATTGATTTTCACTAACCTCAGACTAAAGTTTCTAATTTTGCCGAAATTTGAATGTAGACAGCAAACCCCGGAAAAAGGAGTGGTACCTGTGAGGTTACCAAAGTAAATCACAGGTATTTCTGTACCTCTTTACCCATGCGAAAGATATCATTTATGTTCATCCATATCTCAAAATTATTTGCTGCAGTAAAGAGGCCTGCTACCACATCTCATTATGTAATGTGTTAATAATGAAGCACATATGTTACTGTGTCAGTTATTCCTAAAACATTTAATAACTATATTTAAGTATCCTAGCTTTCCTTTGCAATCCTATATGTTGCATTTCATGGATGGAAATGCACTATTTTTAGATGGGGTTTTTAGACGTCCCCAGACTGCCAACGGGTTTGTGGCACAAGAAGTTTGAGAACTTAGGCTACTGACTTGTCTTAAAACAGCAAACTGCTGTGTTTCTGGTAGTAGACTCTGCTTTCCTCATCAATCAAGAGAGAAACAAATGATTCTAGCTGGACAAATTGTTTTTCCCCCCAAATTTTTCAGGCTGGAAATGGCAATAAAATGTTCTTTTCTTTTTGATGAAGCTATGAGGATATGGGTGCAGGGAGCCATGTTTACAACCAGGTGAATTAAGTTCAGTGGTAGAAGAAAATAAAACCAACGAGCCAGAGAAGAAAATAGGGCTGAAGAGTAGAAAGTCCTGATAATTGTTCTTATCCCTGGATCCAGTCCCTGAGGCCAGCCCCACCTCTTCAGTGATTGGGTTGAATAAGCCAAAGAGTTTCCTTTTTGAGCTTGTTTAGGAGGGGCTTCTGGATCTTATACTAATGGCGACAACAACAAAAACATCCTAACCAATACAGAGAAATATCTTAGCCTCCTTTCATCTCTGACTCAGGCAGTATCACAGATCCCTTTCCTTAGAACACCTTTCTTATGGACGTTTTTTAAATTTTTGCCTATTTTTTTTAAGATTTTGTTTATTTATTTGACAGAGAGAGAGACACAGCAAGAGAGGGAACACAAGCAGGGGGAGCAGGAGAAGGAGAAGCAGGCTTCCCGCCAAGCAGGGAGCCTGATGCGGGGCTCGATCTCAGGACACTTCGCCCTTGAGCCAAAGGCAGGCGCTTACCGACTGAACCACCCAGGCGCCCCTATTTTTGCCTATTTAGAATCCTTCACCTCTTCTTTTCTAAAAGTATACCATTTTTCCTTGGGATACTGCCTCCCCTCCTATTATCTGTCTACTCTGTGTAGATAAGGAGGACCCACTGTAAGCTGGAGGCGTGAGAATGTGATGCAGGACTCAGCCAGTCAGCACATTTCATGGCCCTGGCCAGGTTCAACATGAGATAGAATCTAAGCCATTGGGAGTTAAGCCCAGTGCTTTTATAAGACTTGAGAACAGCTTTAGCTCTTTCCACTGGGATTGCTGACAACAAGAAGTGATGCTGGAGGTACTGGTGTCCTTTCTGTCGAATGCTGAGCAGAGACGTTGAAATGGACCAGATCCTGGTGACATTATCTGAGCCCCTACATCCGGGCATGCCAATGGTCAATTCTGAGGCACTCAGCAGTCTTCCTCTAGATTTTACAGTTCTATGAAACAATTAAGAGCCTCCACATTTGTTATCAGCTTAAGTCAGTTTAATCTTTTGGCTTCTGTCTATTGAAACCAAAACAGTCGTAAATAATATACCCTTAGAACACCCAAACCAGGCCAAAGGACTCTAAAATCTTTTTGTTGAATATTGTCAGCCAGGGTCCTATTCTGTGCCCAGTGTTTTGTCCATCTCCAGAAACACATGTGATGTCAATTGTCACTAGATCAATACACTGCCCCCTGTGAACAAGGAAGGTTTGAGGATACTCACTGCTTTGTTTGAATTCTAACCCTGCATGTGACACTGAACCATGATCCCAGGCACCCTGGTGGCCAGCCCTTGGGGGCCACTGGGACTGCTGGCAGCAAGGAGAAGTGACACTGGAGGGCCTGGGGAAAGGGGAGAAGATGTGGCCTGAATCATCACGTTTTCTTTTTCTTTCTTTCTTTCTTTCTTTCTTTCTTTCTTTCTTTCTTTCTTTCTTTCTTTCTTTCTTGTAAGATTATTTATTTATTTATCTTTGAAAGAGAGTGAGAAAGAGAGAGAGAGAGAGGATGAGCAGAGGGAACAGCGAACTGCATGCAGGACGCAATCCCAGGACCCAGGACCTGGGATAATAAACCCGAGCCGAAGGCAGACGCTTAACCGACTGAGCCACCCAGGTGGGCCAATCGTCATGTTTTCTTGAAGTCAAAAGTTATTCATGCTTTTTTTGCCTTGTTAGGGGATGAAATTCCTTAAGTGACATGGCTCGCTATCTCCATCATCTTCCCTCAGTGCTTTCAAAGTTGTACCTCTTTCCTGTTTGTCCTCTTTTGAATGAATACAAGGGTGAAGAATGAACCAGATCTCTTGGAATTTGGCCTGAACTTTGGGTTGACCTGCTGTACCTATGACAGCTGCTGCCTCATCAACTTACCTTTGTTCATTTTGCTTTTTACTCACCTTCCTCTTTCCCGAGCTCGGCAAATTTTGGCTCCCAGCACACGGCGTCCCCGGGCTCACAGCCCAAGGGTAGATCTCAATCCTCAGGTAGAGGATAAGGAGGTCAAATAGGAAAGGATGACAATGGAAGTAAGCTTAGCGAATGCCCTAAGAATAACAACATCCCAGTTTCCATAGTCCCCAATTGCTTAGTTGTCCAGTTCATTTTTAGAAAACACATCTGAATTATCAATTCCCTCACCCCTAGGGCTGGGACAGCTTTTTGGCATTTTGATTTCTTACTTCTTGGCCTATCTCTGAATGAAGGACATCTTAACAGACATCCTGCAAAACATCTTGGCACCTTCAGGGTCAAGACCAAGAGAGCAATATTTCTGTAGACACCCATTTGCTCTCCACCATCTCAGGTCTTGTATCTAGTCTGAGAAGCTTCTGTGCCCCAACTTACTGTCAACACAAAAACCTCAGACTTTGCATGCTCTTTATACCTTTTCAGACTCTATATATAACCAAGGTATTCCAGGTCTCTGTAGGTCTTTGGGTAAACATAGAAACATATGATTATTATTATTATTATTTTTAAAGATTTTATTTATTTATTTGAGAGAAAGAATGAGAGAGAGAGCACATGAGAGGGGGGAGGGTCAGAGGGAGAAGCAGACTCCCTGCCAAGCAGGGAGCCCGATGCGGAACTCGATCCCGGGACTCCAGGATCATGACCTGAGCCGAAGGCAGTCGCTTAACCAACGGAGCCACCCAGGCGCCCGAAACATATGGTTATTAATGATGAATTCTTAATTCCAGTTAAATATGCAATAGGTATTGAGCATTTCTCAAGGGCCAGACATTGTGCCACGTGCTGGGAATAGATTAGTTAAATGAGACAATATCGCCATTATCTGCACATAACTTAGCTGCCTGAAGAGAGGGCTGGCTTCAGACAAATCATTAAAAATGTACAGAATATTAAGCATGTTTTGGTGGGATTTAAGCTAATCCAGGAGGTCAGGAAAAGCTTATCAGATGAGGTAAATTGAAGGATGAGCACTTGGTTAAACAAAGAAGCCAGACAAAGTCTTCTCAAACACAGTAAACAGAATATCCAAGAAAGACAAGACAAGTGGATTAAAAGTATCAGTGTGGCTGGAGCCTGGAAGAGCAAGAGGGAACACAGCCCTCGGGGAGACCAGGGAGGTGGGAAGGAGCCAGATTTTGGAGAGGCGGCTAAGCCATGTTAAGATTGTTTTTAATTAAAGTAGACTTGAGGAAAACTATACAGATTTGGAACAGATGCTGTGGGAAATGGGAAATAGCTGTCGAGAGAGGAGCAGAAGGATTGCTAGTGTTTGTGAAGGCCCAGCTGAGGTTGGACATCATGACAATGTAATGAAAGCAATCAGCATGGCTATTCCGTTTTCTCCAACAACACTTAGCCTGGAAGTAGGCATGGTGAAAATGGGCAACTAGGTTGCCTTAGAATTTAGAGATTGGCTGGCTATGGGCAAATGCATGAAAGACAAAGAAATGAAAGATGTAGATATAAGCAGTGGTGTTAAGACTGACCATGAGAACTCATTTAGGCAAGGAAAGAATATTTCAAAAAGACACACATAGTAATGCACACTAGTACCACAATGGGAGTCCTGACTGCCTTCTTCCCCTCCACAGTCACCAGGCTCTCCTTTTGAGGAAGTCACTTCAAAGGTTTGGGCTAAAAGGGGAGCTTGATAGTCTTACCTCATGATTTTTTGGGGGAAAATGAGAAAATTTATGGAAAGAGTTTAGCCTAGACCTAGCATGTGGTGGATGCTCAACAAATGTTATTTTATAAGGAAAAGAGGAAAAGTAGGTGTGGGAGAGCCTACAAGACTTGAAGAAGAATTGATAAAGAGCAAGGGGTCCTGGCGGAGTTGAAGCTGCAACTTAGTAAGACTGTGGAGGTAACAGAGGTAGAAGGATCTTAATAGAAAGTTAGGAACTGATCTGGTGAAGAGAGGCAATGAAGGCCATTGGGGTAGTGACAATCCAGACACCACAAGAAGAGCAGCAGTTCCTAGGTCATTGGCTTGCATCCCATCATGATGACAAAAGAGAAAGGAAAACAGGGAGCCAGGGAGCCCTATCCTCAGTCAAGTGCTTTGTGGAAGGCATGGCGAAGGATCAGGAATCTCTTTCCATAGGAACAACAGCTGTTCCATTTCATGCCTTCTCGCCCTTAATTGTTGCCTTTCCTTCTTGGGTCTGAACGTTCTCCTACTCTTCTGACTCTTTCCCTGAGCCGCCTCTTATAATTCTGCTCTTGTGATAAAACTTTGCTTCTTGTCTCTTTTAGCTGTGATTCTCATCTGCCCTCTCTGTTCAGAACCCAAGTTCATAGGGAGATCAAGAGATCGCTTCTTTTTCCATTGCCTGATCATGCTTTAAACAGGGGCAGCCATCAGAGTTTTTTGATTGAAGCCTGGCTTCCCAAATACCTTTTATTCACTAAATTTCAGATTCCGTTCATGGCCTGCACTCATTTATTCATAAACATTTATCGTGCGGGTCTATCTGCTCCAGCTGAGGGTTGTGTCATGGGCTGGGTCAGAGTCATTGTCCTTGCCCCCTCTGTAGCTTGTAACACTGGGTTTCCCCCATTATGAATGCACTCCCCCTTTGCAATTCTATCCCTCCTAATTTTGCCCACTTTTCATGATCACTGACTGCTTCAGGGCACCACTGTCCTCGACCACTTTCTGCAGAGTGAATAAGCTTATTGCGCTCTCTGGGTTCCCTGGTTTCTCCCTACACACTTAACTGGGAGATTTCTTTCAATTCTCATTCATTTATCTATCACTTTCCTACAGATAATTCTCAAAAAGACATTCCACTTCTGACCCGGCCCCCAAGCTCCAGTCTGCATTCCTGATCACTCACTGAAACTAAAATTAAACTGATCATGCTAGTAAATAACATTGGCTCAGTGTTGTAGAATTTACAAATGACTCTCCCCTAACTTCTCTTGGGACCACTCTCCAGTGAATTGGCAGGCTGAGCGATTTACATTTCCCTCCTTCCCTCCGTCTAGATTCTGGAAGACGAGGCTCTAATCTTCTCTTCTTGGTGACATAGGTTTCCTTTCGTTTTACTCTTTGCACCGTGCCTCCTATTTCACGTGGGAACTTTCACCATTAATTGTCACCTCTCTCTCCTGGGTCTTCCATCTCCATGTTTTCCTTGGTTTCCTTTCTTCAGCCAGCAAACATGCTCACCACACCCACCCTCCCTGGTCCAGAGATGACCTCCCTTCAACCTTGAGTCCCCTGACAACATTGCCTCACTTCTCAGCTCTTGCTTTCTCCACTTCATTACTCTCAATTTCCTTCTCATTACTGTCAGGACTTCGTGCGCACCACACGATGGAAGCCTTAAAAATCATTGCATTGCCATGCAGGGCTGGCAAGCGTGAACTTACCGTTTTGAAATCTGACTGTGCTTTCCAGGTCAGGAAAAGAGAGAAAATCTCTTCATCTCTATGCTCTAAATCCCCTTCATTTTTTTTTTAAAGATTTTATTTATTTGCCACAGAGAGAGAGAGAGAGAGAACAAACAGGAGGAGTGGCAGACAGAGGGAGAGGGAGAAGCAGACCCCCGAAGGAGACCCCCCACTGAGCAGGGAGCCAGACGCAGGGCTCGATCCCAGGACTCTAAGATCATGACCTGAGCTGAAGGTAGACTCTTCACCCATGAGCCAACCAGGCGCCCTCTAAGCCCCCTTCAAACCAGGCTTTGTCCTCTTCTAACCCAGAGAAAAATGTGCTACAGCTGAAATTCCAAGAGAAAATAAAGCACTTAATTTTTTGCTTTTGTTTCCAGAGCCTAATTACTGAAGTCATAAGGGCAATTTAAGAAATTTCCTAGGGTGAATTGGATGTTATGAGTTTATCGCTCAGGTACAGATTTTGGAAACTTTCCCCTGGAATCTGTTATTTTAACATACATCTTCATATAAACACTAACAATCTTAAATTTCCAACTTATTTATTACTTGACTTTACTCCCTCTTTTTATTTTATTTTTTTTTTTTTCTTAAAAAGTAGTTTCCTCCAGAGTTCTATACTCAACCCTGTTCTTATTGGACCCAGTCTCTCTGGGCTGCCTCACCTTGCCCAGACCCTTAGCCCAGGGCCCCTGTGTTCCACTGCCTAGTAGGCATCTCCACCAGAATATACCAGAGGCATCTTAAGCAAAATCTGTCCAAATTTCGGCATCTCAACTCTGTTCTTCCTCCAGTTCAAAAGTGAATTTGAGCACCAATTCTGATATAAAAGGAGGAGCAGGGCTCACTATCTTATCTCACGTAACAAAGTCATCTTCCCCCAGTCACTCAAGCTAAACACCTGTCATTTTGGATGCATTCCTAACTCCACACATCAAATATTTGGAGTTCTAATCTGTTCTGCATCCTGGATAATAATCTCAAAATCTTCTTGCTCAAGCATCCCTGCCATTTGAGCCATTAGACTTCTTTTGTTTCTACTCATTCTGTATTATTTGGCTTGGACAAAATTGCTTTATTTTAACAACCTCCCAAATCTCAGTTTACTTTCAGCCTCAGTTACATGTCTATCACGGGACACTTCCGGTTCTTCACTCTGGAACTCAATCTGGATGTTGAAGCACAGCAAAAAGAAAGGACAGAATCATGTTAATAGGTCTTAAAGTTTTGCACAGAATGGGTTAATGTTCTTTTCCCTCACATTTCACTGGCCAAAGAAAATCCCAAGGCCAACTTTTATATTAATGAGTCAGGAACTATAATGTTCCCCTCAGGGGCAGACCTGTAAGGGGTACCTCTAGTAGAAATGTCACCAGTAGGAAAGGGCAGTGAATATTTTGAACAAATACTACAATATACTTTACACTCTCCAAACATTCTGGAGATCGCACTCTTTGTTCCCGTGTAGCTCTATCTGCTACTTAAGGTGATCTCACCCACATCCAGGTCTTCAACAATCACTTACACATTGATGGCAGTCATATCGATATCTCTAGGCCAGATACTGCATCCAACCTTCAGACCTTTATTCCAAATACTATTAGCTGGATCTCTGAAGCTATGCCATAGGCAATTAAGTTTCAGTAAGCCTCAAACTGAATATACATTCTTTCTCCAAATCTGTTTTACATTTGCTCTTACATTTCTTATTTCGATCAACATTTATTAAAGCACATGCCACATGATATTTTAATTGCATTGTTTATTAAACTCCCTTCCTCCTCCTTTTTGACCCCCGCAAGATAGTGAGCTCCCTGAGGCAAGGACCATGTTTTAATTTCTTTGTCCCCAGAGCCCAGCTTTATGCCTACTTCCTGACAAGTACGTACCAAATGCAACTTTGTTGAATAAATGAATGATGTGAGCATTCTTCTAAATGGCGTGTGTCTAGCTGCTCTCCCTCCAGCCCATTTTCTACAATGGTGCTCTATTTCTTTTCTGAAACTTAAGAATACATTGAATGACACCCTCTTCCTGGGATCAAGAGCAGCCTCCTTAGCATGGCATACAGTTTTCGTCCCTTCTACAGCTTAAATTTCCCTTTTTTAGCCTAATTTCCCACCACTTTTTTCATCTAGTCCAACCCCCATCCAGCTAGTTGCATTTCCCAACTATGCTGGTTCTTTGCATCTTCCTACTTCCTCCACCTAAAAGAACTTAAGTCCACCCTTCCTCACCACTTCTATTTTTGCCACCTGTCAAAATTCTAAACTTTCAGAGTCAAATGTCAGATCATTAAAAAAAAAATCTTCCTGCATGGTTTTCTTCATAGCCCTGACTAAATTAATTTTAGTTTCCTAGTACACTTCCTAGTTTATTATATGGTTATACCTACTTTTCAGACATATTACGTTGTATCCCGATTACTTACTTGGAGACTTCTTTCAGTAAAGTATACAATTCTAAGCTTTGGGGGACCAGATTTTATTCATCCTATTGAAGGCTTGGCTCATAGTTCAGTGGCAAGTAAACACATGTCTGACTCCCTGAATAAATGAAAGGCCTGGCCTCCTGTCTCTGAACCTCTGTGAAGAGAAGCCAGAGAGTGTAAGGAAAGGAATGTCTTGTAGTGTGTTCAGGAGGCTCATCCTAAGTAGTCTCCAACTTTTTTTGAGAATCAGCGGATTGGAAAAGTGTTGGAAAGCTGAGGACAAGGCCGAAAGTCTAAAACAAAGCATAGCTGAAGTTCCCCACAATAGGAGTTCTCTGCAATGGAGTCTGCTTAAAAAATGCTAAATGGTCAGCAAACATTAGGCATTAAGAACTTACTAGGAAAGTCCCAATCTCCATGGTTCTGGACTTTTTCAAGTAATGCACTCTGCCTGAACGCAGAATGAAGAAATGAGATAATAATAGTGACCAAGATTTGGAGATTGGCAAATTGCACATCTCTGGAGACTAGTAAATTATACCTGATGCTCAAAAGGGCATTTCACGAGAGCCTATGTGGGCCCAAAGCAAGGTGTGTTCCTCTGACAGCCAGTTGTGAGACTTTGTCTAAAATTTTCCTTCTTTCAAGTAAATCAAACCTTCTGAACATCACTACTTATGTTTATTTGTAAAAGTATCACTCATGTCAATAGGCACTAAGTAATTTATTCTAACTCACTTGTTTTTGCACACATATATAAAATCTCCATAAGAATGTGTGTGAGAATAGAATTATACAGTTTTGATTCCCTAAGGCAAACAAACCACCTTTGAAGTTTTCTTAAGGTAATTCTGATACTGCTATAATTGTTCTTATAATACTTATTTGCATATAAAAAATTGCAGATGTCTGACAACAATCCTGAATACCTAAAGAATGGAATAATGAAGATCAATTTTAGATTTAAAAACACTCTAAATTCCATGAATAGATTCAGGTAGCAATTATAATTTGCAATAGCATCAATTAAAATACTTAGCATTGGTTAATAATCAATATATATTATAATATGAAAGTGCTGCAATTTCCCAGAGCAACACTGACATTCAGATATAAAGCTATACGTGAAAATCAATTAAAATAAACATCATGGGATTTTAAATAATTCTTTGTAGAAAATGTTTATACTCAGTGTAGTGCTTGAAATTATACCAGTTTGCAGTAACAGAAAACAAACCAATGTTGATCTCAGACTCCCTCACACAGGAAGTTAAAGAACAATATAGAACAAACAAAACAGAGCAAAACAACATCTAGAATTTAAGAGGGTAAATAATGAATTGCAATTTTTATTCCCCAAAATTTTGTTTTTCAAAATCCCTATGCAATGTGGTATATTTGATTTGGAAATGCGTGTCTTGGGAGAATTTCTTGATGGAGTGATGGAGTGATGGAGGAGGGTAAAGGGCGGGGGGTTGTTAGGGTATGTTAAGTTATTATAGGGCGGAGGATCAGAAATGTAGGTGCTTTGTGTCATGGCCCTTTAAGTACCAGGAAAGATGGTGCAAAGCTCATCTCAGGAATTCTCTAAACTCCTCTTCTTTTGCCACATCCCAAGCCAAAGAAAGGACCAAAAATTAGAGCATCAGTGATTTTCATAATGTCTCCATTATGAATATTATATGGCAGAGATAATATTTGTGGATTTGAATTGCTTATGGCAGAGATTTTTATATAATTAGATCAAAGAAGTATTAAAATTATGCATACACATTATCTAAGAACACCAGATAAGGTTTGCTTCAGATAAAAGACTCCAGCAGATTTGTTTAATTAATCTTTTCCTTTTCCTATACCTTTATCCTCATAAAAACAGTAAATTAAGATGTCAGATTACACAAAGCTAAATTTGATAATCCAGGTAAAACCTAAGGCTCATGAAATAAAAAAAAAAGACTTGTGAAATCATAAAAGTTTTCATGAAAATAGTCTTGCATTAAAAGCATTACTTATAATTTGTAAATAAAAGTATGAACAAACAATTTCTGATTTAATTTATGTTATTTGCTATGGATATTTGACATGGTCAGTCATTAGGCAGAGATGAGACATACTTCACATTCAAATGGATATGCAGAAAATCTAACTGCATATTCTTTTTCATCTTGAGTTCAGCTAATACTCTTTTATGGCAGTTTATAATATTTTTTTCTTTACCTGATGTGAACTTTCTACTTTGAATATTAAGAAAATATTCATAGAAGTTTATGAATTGGGGGCGCCTGGCTCAGTTGGTTAAGTGAACCACTCCTGATTTTGGCCCACGTCACGAGCTCAGGGTCATGGAATGGAGCCCCTCATGGAGTTCCTGGCTTAGTGGGGAGTCTGCTCTAGGTACTGTTTGCTCTCTCCCCCTCCCCTAGTTGCCCATGCTCTCTCTCTGTCTCTCTATCTCTTTCTTTCTCTCCAATTAAAAAAAAAAAAGAGTTTATGGGCAACTGAGTGGCTCAGTCTTTAAGCGTCTGCCTTTGCCTCAGGTCATGATCCCAGGGCCCTGGGATAAAGTCCGGTATTGGGCTCCTAGCTCAGTGGGGAGTCTGCTTCTCTCTCTCCCTCTACCCCTCCCCTCTGCTCGTGCTCTCTCTCAAATAAATAAATAAATAAAATCTTCAAGAAACAGTTTATGAATTGACCCTCTGTCATGAACTTATATAGGAAGAATAATACAGCATAAGCCTAAGCAAATCAATTGGAAAATTTAGGATTCTTCAGGAAATATTGGAAAATCTGGTGATAATTAGCATACTGAATGTGGTATTATTTAGGGTAAGCAGGCCAAAGTGCTGGAACAAATGGACGTGAAATGCACAATGGCTCCAATACAATGATTTAATGCTCCCTCTCACACAGCAGTGGTCTGTCAGGTGAGCTCCTCTATGTGGTGAGTCAGGGCCAGGCTCTGTCTCCCTAGGCCTCTGCCATCACGTGGGTTCTCGTCATTGTCTGCTTCATGCTGGAGGCAGGAGAGAGAGAGCATGGAAGACAAACCTACTTTTTATCCACTGTGGCCCAGAGGTTGGGGGCAGCTCTCTGCTCCCCTTCCAATGGCTAGAAGCCCCATAACATGCTTTGCTGCAAGGAGACCTAAGAAATATGGCCCCTGGTGAGGCAGGTCCTTTCTAGCTACAGCTGTTCATATCATGTGAATGGAAGAACAGATCTGGGGGAAAGTTAGCGTTTTGCCGTAATTATCTATATCTGCATTCAGCATTCGATCTTAAAATTCAATGATCTTAATTTGGCAAGTTGTTTAATCTCATGTAGATCACATTTTTATCATTTGCAACTCTTCCATAATTATAGTGGATGGGGATGCTTAGGTAGCTCAGTTGGTAAAGCATCTGCCTTTGGCTCAGGTCATGATCTCAGGGTCTTGGGATCTAGTCCTGCATCGGGCTCCCTGCTCAGCGAAGAGTCTGCTTCTCCCTCTTCCTCTGCAGTCCCCCCAGCTTGTGCCCCGCCGAAGAATAAATAAATAAAATCTTTAAAAAATAGTTATAGTGGATAGATTCAGTCAATAAATAACAAATAGATTTGACATAGTTAGGAATTACAATTGATTTCAATAGCAATTATTCAACTCTTTCTTGGGGATTAAACAGTGAATCCTTGGGGATTAAACAATGAATGTTTAACCCTTTTCTGACACTGCTATGCTGTAGTGAACAAGAAAGACACAAAGCTTATATTCCTGTGAGGAGACCAAAAGTCATACATATGAAAGCAGAAAACGAGAAGCCAGAAATGAACAAGAAGACTAGTAGCCGTAAGATCCACTGAAGAGCGAGAGTGGGAAGTGGTCCGAGAGCACACCCTGAGAGACGGTGGTCACATCGTGACATGAGTGAGGAGAAGGTGTTAGCCATGCCTGTGCTCAAGTGGAGATCATCGACCCTCGCAGTGGTTCTCCTTTGCCTCCTGACAAAGGCAAACAAGGTTGAGCTGGGAGCATTTATCACAATGGGCTGAAGGGGACAATGGGTTAAAGCACCGTGATCCAGGGGTGTGAGAGAGGGCCAGAGAGAGGCAGAAACCAGGTCGTCTAGGGCTTTGGAGGCCATAGGAATAAGGCTGGAACTGATTCTGTTTGGCATAAGAAACCACTGGAGAGTGGCAAGCCAGAGAGGGGCATACACTGACACCACTTTAAAACTCTGCCACATACAGAATTACAGGGAGACAAGAGTGTAGTTGTAACATGAGGAATATACAGGGAGGTGTTAAGACATGCACCTAACACACATGTGGGAAACTGAGAAAGTCTTGCTGGAACAGGTGATGTGTGAGCTTGAGTTTTGAAGGATTAGCTGTAGTTACCCAGTCATGTTGGGTAAATCTGGCCAAAGAAGCAGAGCAGGAGATTGCAAACAGAGTATAAAAGATTATAAATCACTCTGTAGTGGAGGTGGGTGTAGCAGAGATGAGGTCCAGAGGTGTAGACTACAATCATGTGTACAATTTGTGTTATACTAACGTATTTGGGTTTTAACTTCGAAACAACAGTGCACTGGGAGGACCTAAGCAGAGGTGTGGCATGATCAGATCTGCTTTTTAGAGGAAGCCCTTGTGATACCCAGGGAGAGTAGACTGGGTGAAGAGTAGCTGTCTACATAAAAGTAACCAAGGGCCTAAAGCCCCAAGCAAAGACCGTGGCTATGCAAGTGGACATATTAAACATCAGTGAGAAGAAAAAGAGATGTCTAGACTATTTTCGAGTCGTCTGGTGTTGGCATTTTCAATGATAGAGCATACAGGACGAGAAGTAAATATGAGTTGGTGGGGGAGAGAAAGGAGCTATAATGAGGTAGATGGCTTCAAGTGTGTAAGAGAAATCGTATTTGCAAAAGAAATAAGCTTTTAGGAACAAACCATAGGGTGATAGTCAGAAAGTCACGCACATCAAAAGCTATTGAATTTTTTTCTATCAACTTGTAGTCTAAATATTTAAATAGTACAGGGGCAAGTTAAATATTGTCTTTAAAAAAAATACAGGGGCGCCTGGGTGGCTCAGTCGTTAAGCGTCTGCCTTCGGCTCAGGTCATATTCCCAGGGTCCTGGGATCGAGCCCCGCATCAGGCTCCCTGCTCCGCGGGAAACCTGCTTCTCCCTCTCCCACTCCCCTTGCTTGTTTCCCTCTCTCGCTGTTGTCTCTCTGTCAAATAAATAAATAAAATCTTTAAAAAAATAAGTAGAAAAATACATCTCTGGGGCCCCTGGATGGCTCAGTTGGTGAAGCGTCTGCCTTCGTCTCAGGTCATGATCCCAGGATCCTGGGATTGAGTCCTGCATCTGGCTCCCTGCTCTGTGGGGAGTCTGCTTTTCCCTCTGTCTGCATTTCCCCCTGCTTGTGGACATATGCGCTCTCTCTCTGTCAAATAAATAAAATCTTTAACAAAAATAAAAAATAAATAAAAATTAAAAAATACATCTCATAGCAACATTTTCAAAGCTGCTTATGTGGGTATTTTAATATCAATCAACCAGTTGGCAAAGATCATACCTACTTGTTCAACATTATATTAATAATCATGTAAATAAGTAATAGCTAACATCTATTGAACACGTTACTTGTCAGTGTGCTAAAATATTTTACATATATTAATATCTCATTTAACCTTCTTAACAGTCTTGTCAAATGAGAGCAAATATTGTTCCTATTTACTATATGAGGAATCCAAAGCTCAGAGGGGTTGTGTAGTTTGCTCAGGGACACTAGCCAGTGAAGGCAGAGGTCGGAATCCTATACTTATTTTGAACTATAAGATAACAGTCTCTATCACATGTTTTTCAACACAACATGGTGATTGAGACACCTTCTTGGGGGATCTGACCATATGACAGGATGTCTTTTAAACAAAGCTATCAGTTTTGGAATTCAAAAAAAATGCAAACTGGCTCTTTCATTTTAAGCAAATTTGACAGTGTATGAATTAGGTAAAGTCCCTAACAAAAACAAGAGTCCTCAGAGCTGGTTTCTGTATTGGAAAGTGCAAGGTTTTTGAAGTCAGCAGGTCTGGATTCAAATCCAGCTCAGCACTTCTTGACCACGTTTCTTTTCCTCTTAGATTTCACATTTAAAGTGAGGGTTCTATCCTCGCTTTATCTCAACCACGTTTCTTTTCCTCTTAGATTTCACATTTAAAGTGAGGGTTCTATCCCAACTCTCTGCTGGGCACAGAGTAGGCATTCAATAAATACTGGCAAATGCTCTTATGGATTGAGTACATTACCCATTAAGTTGGGGGCAGAAACATTGAACTAGTATTTCTCTATCAAAAATGAAACTGGCTGTTGATTGCAGAATGTTCTTCTTTTCTTTCTGTTTAAATCAAGATAAAGCAGGATCTCTTTTCTGGTCTTGGTAACTTTGCCAGTCTTTTATTTGTCTCTCCCCCACACCCTACCCTCCCTGGGAACAAAAACAAAATTAATCAAGAGATGACGAACACCAATCTTGGGGTGCCGGTGCCAGGGACTGGGACCTGCCTTTTGAGCGTGCTCGTCACCAGCTCCTTCTCGCTTTCCACTTGGCTTTTTGCCCTTCTTTCCCATGTGTTGGCTGTTCTCATTTCCAGATCAGAGTTGACCTTTTTTGTAAGGTTAAAAAAAGCGTTAAAAGCCTCTGCCTTTTTACTGTCATACATTATTAGCTTTCTCATCCCATCAAATAAAAGAGCTGCATTCCCCTTTACCCAGCTCTTGTGACTGATGTATTCAAAGGTCTTTTTCTCCTTTATTTTCTTACAGTTTACAAAAAACCCCCCTAACATCATGAATAAATTTAACAAATGTAGTAAAATAGCCCTCTGTCTTCATATGGACCACCCCCCCCACTGGCCCACTATAATTAAAAATTAATACTGAGTTACTTTGAGTCAATTACCCTAAAAATACCAACATAATCGCCAAATTAGGGCAGAGTCTCTTTCTTTGTCAAGTGCATGTATTTGAAATATTTCAGTATAAGTTGATATATCGAGTGACATACAGACGGCAAAAAAGGTATTACGTGGCATAACATAATTTTTAAGCTCTTTATTTTGAGATAATTGTAGATTCACATGCAATTGTAAGAAATAATAGAGAGAGATCCCATGTCCCCTTTTTCTGTTTTTTTTCACAAATATTTTTCAACAAAGTCATTTCTATTTGAGTGTGCCACCGCACAGTACTTTGATAGGCCCAATGTACTTGCTTTTGTTTGAGACCTGAAAAGAATTTCTTCAATGTCAACACAGTTTTTGCCTTCTCAGCAGTCACATGCTCGCAAATATTAGTTTCTTTGTTCTCTGAGAGAGTTCTTGGAAAAAAAAATACCTAAAAACTCAATATAAAACACCAGATTTATTTACCCTAAATGCGATCTTTAAAGTACATAAAATAATGACAATATTCAAATAAAGTATTTTACCCACTCCAAAATGTCTGTTACTTATTATGTAAAGCATATAGAAAAGTTCCCAAATACCACAGCATTGCAATTGATAGTTTCATTGTAGCTTGTCGTATGCCTGTGCGTGTGTGCGTGTATGCGTGTGTGTGTGTGTGTGTGTGTGTTTGTGGTTACTTTAATTTGTAGATCATAAATTGTGTGTGTGTTTAAAGTGGTAGTCTCTGTTATTTTTACTGTGACATTTATTTTATTGAATTTTCTACAGGATTAGAAATCTCTCCGAAGATGCAAAGCTTTTGAGACAGACAAACTGAATGAAAGCTCTTTCAAAATAGAAGGGTTAAAAATCTCTTCAGAATTCTACAATGTTTTCCATGACCTAATCATAAAACTAAATTATCATGGTGACAGCCTTCCATAACTGGTTCCTCTGAGTCTCTTTAAATTAATTCAACACCATTACAATTCTGGGAAGCTAGAGGCTGTGACTTAGAGTCCAATTAAAAACATAACATAATTTAACTATTGATAAAAAGATAATCTTAGAAAGTTCATTTTCATGGGAATTATTAAAAACTTGATATATTCCACATGGGAATAACAATTTTATTTCACCTCAGGTAAGGAAAGTAAATGGAAATAAATTCAGTTGTAAGTACAACTAAAAAAATTGCCTCCAAAAATATACTTTGGATACTTACACTGGTATTCTTGATGACTGACAGAAGAAATTTGTGCTTTTCTTTCTAAGTTAAAAGTGGAAAAACAACCAACCAAACAATAAACCCTAACAAAGCTTTAGCCCCTTGAGTCTCACAAACCAAAACCACTGAATAGAAACTTCTCAGTCCAGAATGGATAAAGCGACTAGATCAGTGAACAGTTTTAGAGATGAATTTATAGACCACTCAAGTTCTTAGTCATATTAATAGTTGAATAGTATGTACAATCATTTGGGTCAAGTATTAAAAATGACTAAACCTTGCTAATTAGGTAGACAACAACTCATTTTTGGTTACAGCCTTAGTTGAAGCACAAGCTTATAATATCCTTTATTAACTATTCTATCAATTCTTAACTAGTGGGGTTACAAGTTCCTGTGTTACCACAGTAGATGCCATCAGGAAATAGCAGCTCTGACCCATTTTCTCCATTTGACCTGGAGATGGCTGACCTCTGGGCATTGGCACAGAGAGAGAAATGGAGAAAGGAGAAGACAGTCCAGGGAATACCTACTAGGCTGTGCCAAAGTTTTTATCTATTTTAAAAACATAACTTTTTATTACTTTTGAATATTTCATGAATAAGCTGTTTGTCCATAAAATACTGTGTAAATAAAAACAATGACTGGTTCAACACTCCAGGTTTGTACTGACTTCGATGTTGACGATGACCTGGTTTCCTATTATGATCTATAAAAAGAAGACTTAACAAACAAATTAATAGCGCCAATAATATCAATAAGTTATATTTAGCAAAATGTATTTCCAAATACTCATTTTTCACCTCTTATTATTTTTGTTTCAGCACCACCATCCTGATTGACCTTCCCGTCTTCCTTTTAATCTGGAGCCCCAGGGTAGCCGAAGTATTGAAAAACCTGATCCATATCCTGAAGCACACTGAGGAGTCCAGACTGAAGGGCAAACATGTGATGCCCCGAGGTGAACACGGTTACTGGATTTGATTTATCAGTCAGTCACTCAGTCAATCAGTCAGAGTGTTGGAGAAGGAGGTTCCAATAGAAGCATAACAAGGAGGCCAGCCAGGTAAGGAGTTAGCTGCAGAGAAAGCCACAAGCAATGAAGATTCCAAACCCTGGTCTAAGGTAGAGACGGGGTTCCCATAACTGAAATGGGGCTCACAAGAGTAAAGCAGCGTTATTCAGTCCCTAGATATACTGTTGCAATAAATCCTTCTTTGCTAGAAATGGATGCAAAAGACTGTTGGGTTATATGAAAACAGTGCATTGGACTGGAGTGCAGGGCCCTCTTATCCCAGTGATGCACTTTAAGATGAATGCCTTGAGGGAATGCTGTAGAAGCCCCAGACGTTGCTCGAGGGCATTTTATTGTTGATTTAATGGTAAGGTCATTGGGTAAAGAAGCTGAGACAATGAAAGAATTTTCTACCTCAGATGAGGATTGAACTGAAAACTGGTAGAGAACACCTACCCTTGAGGGCAAGTAGATTTATTAGTGGGACACAGGACTTGGAAGACATTGAAATTTACTAGGCTGAGTGGGAACTGACATTTAGGGTTTGCTGTGAGAATCCAATGAGGTAATATTTTAACGAGTGTTTTGTCAATTATGAATCATTATTTTAATGAGTTTATTGATACCTATTTCCCTAATACTTCCACTAACTCTAGTTCCTTAGGTCAGTGAATTTAATTAACAGAGATGTACGTACACGATTGTTGAATATGTACAAACTATAGAAATATCAGTTTACCTTTGCTATCTCGTCCTTTTTACCCTTCCCATATCAACCAGAAAGTGCCACATCAGTACCTCAGGTCTGTATCCGTTCGTTTCTTCTTGAAACTCATAAAATTGTAAGTGTTCTGCAATGCCCTAATATTTCTCTTAGGTTTTTGCTAATCTTTCTGGAAATTCTTACAAATACTACTCTTTAGTCTCCAGCAATCTTTTGTTTGTTCAACGTGTGCTTTGCTTTTGTGCGTTTCACAGCACCGTGTTCCTGCCTGGTTTTGCTTCTAAAGTTTGTCTTTTCAGATTCCCTCACTGTCTTGGTTACAGTAGGAATTTCGAATCTTTGCCTGTGTGTACTTCTCACCTTCTGCTCTCTCTCTGGACTCCTTCTGCTCTCACCACAAAAATTAATCCCATCCTCTCTTTTTTCACAGTGTGGCTTTTACTCCCTTTTAGTACTGCTTGCCGAATCCCAGCTAAAGCTACAGCTCAGTGTATGGTGTGATTCTGAAATTTCTTTTCAATGTTTGCATGATAAAGTGACTTACCTGTTCTGCAAGCAGGGATAGAGCAGGGTGAAAGGCAATGATGCTTTTAATATTTGGGATTCTGGTACCCTTTGGGATCTAGTTAAAATTATTATGAACTCTCAAGAAAGAACGTACACATGCATGCATATTATTTTTATATAATTTTAAGAGGTGTAACCCGAAGCCATGAATGAATCTACCAACTTTGCCCAAGAGACCTTACTTACACCTCAGGATAAGACTATTCTTACCTAAAGAAAAAAAATATTATGAGCTTTGTAGGTAGACCTGAGTGCAAGTCTTGTTTTTGACTGTGTGATTCTAAAATGAACAGACTTTCACTGATCTGAAGTTTCTTCTTCTGTAAAATAAGATTAACAACGTTTATTTTTCTGAGTTGTTGAAGATTAGAGATAATTTGGTTATATTCTGGCATACAGATGTCCCTCAATAAACATAATAGAAAAACAATGTATCTCATCACTTTCTGGTGGAACATTAGGTCCAACATCAACATCACAGTATTGGGTGTGTGGTGAACTAAATTAAAATCATATACAACAAATTGCTTTGCTATAACTGTTTTCCCTTTAGATTTAAACTATGGGCTTTTGCTAATTTTCATGCATCATTACATTAGCATATATATGTCTTGGTTATATAAATAATAATTGGTGTTGCCTAGGGGCGCCTGGATGACTCAGTTGGTTGAGCTTTGGACTCTTAATTTCGGCTCTGGTCATGATCTCAGGGTCCTGGGATGGAGCCCTGCGTAGGGCTCTGTGCTCAGCGTGGAGTCTGCTTGTCCTTCTTCCTCTACTCCTTTCCCCACCCTGTGTGCTCTCTTTCTCTCAAATAAATGAATAAATAAATAAAATCTTAAAAAATAATCAGTGTTGCCTCAAACCTGTAGTTTTAAGTTCTTTCTGGCAAAAATGAAGGAGGATTTCATGACCGAGTCTAAAGCAGAGAATTTCTGCATCTAAAACTTTGTTCCTTTAGAATTTTCACTTTTAACTGCAGTTTTATAAATTGATTGAAATTCATATAGATTTGGGTTCTAACCTTAAGCATCTTATATTTTTTTGAAGCTCAGACATCATTCCTATTCCAATTTACTAAATTGGCACCCAAAAGTTCGCAAGGAGAAAAAAACAGCTTACATACATTGTAAGGTTTTATTACATGTATGGGATGAAAGGGCTGAAATACATCCAGATTTAATGCTGCTCAGATCACAATAATCGTGGTAATAGATCCCAATACGTAAAGACAGTTAAGAACGCACTTCCTGACCCATGGTGGGAATATAGGAAAATGAACAGTGAGGTTTACTTCATCTACACTGATACACAACCATGTTCTTCTGAACTAAGAGGGAGAACAGGATTCCGTTTTGAGTTGTTTATGCAGTTGGTGTATTCACTTTATCACACACTCACAAGTACTTCATATGGGTCGGTCTCTGTGCTCGACCCTAGAGATATAAAGATGTATAACACATGGGTCTTGCCTTCAAAGGTGAAGCAGAGAGTGAGCCCTTGACTTCTATTTAATGGAAAACTGCAAAGCACAGGAGTTAAGCACACAGACTTTACTATCTGACAGACCTGTGTTGCATCCTGCCTTAAAACTTACCGTTATGCCAATTTAGCGAAATTACCGGAGCCTTTGGAGGTTCAATTTCCTCATCTGGAAAATGTGGGAATAGTGTCTGAGTTGCCAGATTATTGTAGGGACCTGATAGAAGTAATGTATATGACATGCTTAGCAGAATGGCTGGCATATACAAATTGCTCAGTGAATGATGGTTCTTATTATCATTTTTATTTTCTAGAGATGTACTTATTATTTTGAGGGGGAAGGGGCAGGGGGAGATGGGGAAAGCAAATCTCAAGCAGACTCCCTGTTGAGTGCAGAGCCCAAGGTGAGGTTCGATTCCACGACCCCGAGTTCATGACCTAAGCCAAAATCAAGAGTTGGACACTCAACTGACTGAGCCACCCAGGTGCCCCAACAATGGTTATTATTATTGTATATGTATCACCTTAACTGCGGTAACTGCCATAGCTCCGGTAACCTATGGAGTTTTGTTTTATTACTGAGTGAGTAGTTCAGGTATCAACTGATCCCAGGCATCTGTTAATTGATAAATGTTATTAAAAACAAGCAAGCTAATTATTTCAACCAAATGATTAGTTGCTGACAAAGAATCTCATCAGGTATGCTTTACTAGATACATTCTGACCATAATCTAAGGCTGAGGCATTCCAATTAAAAGAATCCTTTTTGTTGTTGTTGTTGTTTTTTCAAATTCTCCTTCAAGACTAGGTACAACAAAGGGAAAATATAAAATTAATTTTAAATAAAATCTGCCAAAGAGTTTTGTTATCATAAGCTCTGAAACAAATCTGCTAGCTTACATTTTATTTCTAAAATGCATCCAACTGGGGCACCTGGGTGGCTCAGTCGGTTAAGCAACCTACTCTGGTTTTAGCTCAGGTCATGATTTCATGGGTGTTGGGACTGAGCCCTGCGTTGGGCTCCATGTGCTTCTTCTGCCCCTCCCCCCCACTAAAATAAATAAATAAATCTTAAAAAAATAAAATAAAATGCACCCAATGGTTTGTTTCACAAAACTATGGATTAATACGTATATACATATACAGACAGGCATGCATGCATAGGCACACACACATATATGTATGTATCAACCAAGTACCAAAAAAACCTCAAAAAGATATTTTATTAGTGAGTGTCTCACTTTCTTGGCTAGACATTAACACAGCTATGTGGGGAAAACTGCACAATGTCTGCAATTTTTTTTCCTCACTATACAATTTACAATGATAGCAAATGAAAACAAAATCTCAAAACTGAATTTTAAAATATTTCTTACTTCAACTACCCATCAGGAACCATAGTTCCTAAGTGAAAACTTCTGGTTTCACAAATTATTATGAAAAATAAAATTGCCTTATTTTCTGTTATGGCATCTTAATCAAGTAATGTTACAAAATATGGTTCCACAATCCATGTGCATTATAGAAGAATGTGCAAAATGTAAGTGATCAATTCTCTGTACAAACTTCAATATAGATGGACTTTTGTATGATACCTTATCTAATAAGACCCTAAATTCTGGAGTGCATTTGTCGATACAATTCTATTTTTTATACATGTAATGCAATCTTTTAAAAACATTATTATTAAAAACCACAGTGCTTTTTCTTTTTCTGCCACTGACCCTAAAGTTACTGGTAATTTCTTGAATGTTTTCATGACACCTGACAAATATGTCTAAGCATTTCCATAATACCTATCAGAGTGATATCTAAGTCCTCTGAAAGAAGTATTAGACTATATATAAACATAATGAATGAGGGAGAGTGCAAAGCTCATTTGTTTCCACAACTTTGTTGGAGCCGTTCAAGTAGTTATGGTTTAAGGAAAACTGTAGAGGGTCAGTGCTTTTAGTTTATAGAGCTATAATTGCTATTTGGCTGGAAAAGGGAGAGAGTTGCAACTTCACTCTTGTGGTCCTAGGACTTAGAAGGAGTTAGAACATTTGTGAATTTTATACTTGATAAAACCCATTTGACTTTTCAATGTTTAAAAGTTCTAATATTTACTTATTCTCAGTTTTGCCTTGCCATGAGCAGGGCTTCCTGATGGAATGACAGTGATGAAGGTACGATTCAAACGTGAAGTAAAGTAAGGTGGACGAAGAAAGGTTAGTAAAGTGGGATTGTCTAGTCTAGACATAAGCTATTAAAAGTGAGAAGCAATAACAGCCACTAAGCATGTAACTATTTATTTATGTAGAATCATTCTGGTGCTGTACATTTAAGCTACACTTCTCTTTGTCTAAGCCTTCTCTGCAGTATGTTTGTTGTGCATAGTATGTACATTTGGACAGAGGGAAAAAAATCAAGTAAAATTGGACTTACAGTTTATATCAGCATGAGGAAGCTGGGTTTTATGTAAAGTAGAATTACTGACGGACATTTATTAAGAATGAAAATGAATTGATAAGGGGGATTGTGGAATTTTTCAAATATATACTTGAACATTTGTTGATCTACCTGGTAGTTCTGAGGCTCTGTTAGGAGGGCAAAAAAGTAGAATAGATGATCTAGCAAAGTTTCTCCTTTTTCTATAAATTTATTGTTTAGCTACAATGTGAAAAGATCTCGGGCCCATCTTCAGTTTTCCTACTGAGCATTTGAAATTTGAAAACCAGAAAGATGGTTTCCAAGTAAATGGCTATTTTAATGGTCCTTTCTGGCAATATTCTCAAAAGATTACCAAAAAATTCTTCATCGCCATTAGATCACCTCGAGAAGGAAAGAGAGTTGTGACAAGTAGTACCTAGTACCTATTCATTAAGAACAAGTCAAGCCCACTGGGGAACCAGAGGGTAATGGATGGACACAGGGCAGCTGGAGACATTTGACAATGTATCTCAAGGAGTCCCAGTGTAGGTGCTAAGTAGACACAACCCTGCAGTGGCACAGTTGAGATGGATGTCTTAACTGGCTGGCTACTTCCAGGAGGCTCCTTCTTTGGGATTTCCCAATGCAAACATTTTATTAATGATTTTGTAGAAGAGAGTGAGAGCACTGTGCTCACATTTGTGGAAAAGCAAACAGCAAAATGCCTTTTAGGGTACATAAGATGACGTCAGTAGTGAAGGGGTAGAAGAATTTATGTGAGGTTTGAGAAAGGAAGATAAGGTACAAAATAGTCATTGTGAGGAGCTTAAAAACTAGCCTCATAAAGACACACTGAATAATGGTGTGGAAGAACTGAGCATCCAACTGAGTTTTTTGATAATGAATCTAAAATAAACTAGTCAGCTTGGGTGGTTTACTCCAAGCAACTTTAGCTGTTCTGTGCCAGCACCCCAAAAATGGTAGGGTTCATCTAGTGTTGGGATTTTCCAGGAGAAGATAATGAATGAGGATAGGAAGAAGAGAGTTGAAGCTATTTTGAGGGAATAATTCAATTACAGAGCATGAATTCCATATTGGACTCTGAGGAGAGTAAAGATAGGTATGGAGTTAAGGATGGTGAAATAGAGGTAGAATCAGTGGGTTGGGAGCTCAAAAAAATTGAACACTAGTGCCTTTAGAACAAGTTAATTTATAAGATTATGTGTAGTGATGACATGTTTGATACTGAGGCTTCAACAGTGTTACGATTTCCAGTAATGGTAATATCTAGGATGTGACCACGACAGTAGGTCACTGAAGTGGAAGGAAGGAAATTATCACTGCAGTTGTGGAGGTCAAGAACTGGAAGACCAGGAGGTACCTGTGGTTGGTAGCATGGATGTTAGGATGTTGGGTCAACACTGTGTTGTGATTGTTCTTTCTAAATGCTCATGTGATCTTAGGATGCATTAATGAAGATATAGTAAGTAGAACAAGGGAGAGGATAATTATGCTCTGTGGAACACTGGTAAGTCTTTAGTATTATATTCAATTCTATGTGCCACACTTTAAAATAGATAATGCCAAACAGGAAAGGAATCCAGGGTAAGAGAAAAGAATAGTGAAGAAAATGTAAAACGTATCATAAAAGGGATAGTTGAAGAGATTGGGGCACTTAGACTGGAAAAGAGAAAACCTTAGGGGAAACATGAGAGTTGTTTTCAAATATTTAAAGTGCTGTCATGTGGGGGAAAAAACTAGATTCATTCTGTCTAGTTTCTGAGTGAGAACTGATCAAAGACTAGGTGTTGCAGGAAGGATTATTTCAGCATGCTGTAAAAAACAGAAACAAAAACAAAAAAACTTTTTTACAGTCAAAGTTGTCCAAAGACAAAATATATTTTCTTGGAAAACACTGAAGTGTCATCATTAGAAGTGTTAATCTGGTAGGCATATTGATAAGGAGCTTCAAGAATCAGAGTTTAATGTCCTTTCATTTGGCCACTGTCTACAGGGCATCAAAGTCCAGAACATTCTAGCATTCAAAATTACAGTTTTTAATATGGTGATGAATTCTTCCTGGTCTATGTATTTGGGTTGTGTGATCCTACTTTACTTATTTTATTTCACCTTTTCAAATATCAGTGACAAAGTGAGTGTGGTAGAGTTCAAAACTGATCAGACCTAGAATTGAAAGTGCCATATTTGAACTCTAGCTATTCTGTTTATCAGTCCCTTAATTTCACTTAACTTCACTTTTACACAGATACAACATGAGAATAATTGTTGGTTAAGGAGGCTATGAAAGTATTTTTGAGGGAGGCAGAAGAGAAGATATTATAAAGGCCAATAAAAAGTTATTAAGTTTTGTATAGATTAGTGAATTTTCAAAAAGGGACTGGTGTAGATTAGATTTTCAGGACAGCATAACAAGATTCTAGTAGCTTGTAAAAGCTTTCCAAGTTTTTCTGATATTCTTACTGATGAAGATAAGCTGAAAAAACAAACAAACACAAAGATTGTAGACAAAACAATAGCCCTATTATCTACCATAAGTAATTGGTTCTTTTAATATTCCCAGCACCTGTAATAATTATTTTTTAAATCAAGATAGCCAGCTTGAGAATATTGGTTTTATGGCAATTTACAAGATGAGGCGTACCAAAGCTAAGGTAATAACGTGGTCACGTCTTCAGGCTCAGGGCCACAAGGGAGCTTTTAAATATATAGAAGATAGTAGAAAACTAACAGGCAGCCTATACCACCCTGGAGACTTTATATGATGATATGTAACTTTCTCTAGAAATCTTTCACATTTTTTACCTTGACTGTCTCTGTTACAGTCTTCCTGCACGACTTGAGAAAATGGAGAAAAAAGACTTAGAATCACTCCACCAGCAATCCAAATTAATTAAGAAAACAAGATATTTTGCATAAGTTTGTCTCAGAGGTTTAGTATTGATTTATCAGCTGGGCAGAGCCTGGATATGCCTTGGGGTTAAGAGCCCTTGACTTGTAAGTAGAATAACTTGGGTTTGAGATCTTTTCTATTGGGCATCTTTGGCCTATTTCTTTAGTGTTCTTGAGCTTAGTGATCTTCCAACCTGGTAATAATTCCATTCTCACCTATCTTATGGTTCTAATGTGAAGATCAAAGTAGAAGGGGTAACATTTGGTGGAAGGGACTATAGGTAGACATGTACACATATGTCATTTCTTTTCATTCCCCATAGATATTCTTCAAGGAAGTTATTGATTTGCATCCCCGCCCCCAGAAATGATTACTGAGGCTCAGAAACCTATGTAACCTACCAAAGGTCACAAGCAATCACACAGCCACCTTTGAATCCTAGTTTACTAATTTCACAGCCCAAGATTTTTCCACAGCTCCAAAATGAAGCAGTGTGTGCCAGAGGTTGCAAACAGCAAAACATTTATTTGTTTCAGGAAAAACAAAAGGTTATCCCAGAAAGGGGGCATCATCTTGGTATACCACTTGGTTCTGAGGTGAATAATATTTACATAATTACAGCAATGCAAATCCTGGTTACTTATCTAACTAAAAACAAGCATATTGGGAGGACAGGATTTTAGAAGATAATGACAAAAATGAATAAACTGATAAGCGATGGTAGTAGCGTATTATTAAAAAATTCATAGATAATTACTAAACGAATTGGCCAAAACGAAGACATTCAAAGTAAGGAGCTGTACTAGGAGTGGTGGGCACAGGAATAAGGAACTACTGGTTTCTGTCATAAGCTTTATATTGCTGCTGAAATTTTAAACTATATCTATGTTTTACATTGATAAACATATACAATGGAAGACCGAGAAAACTAAAAAGTTTAATGAGGTCACTTCATAAATATACTGCATTTTATGCTGGGCTTTGGGAGCATGGTAGAATTGATCTTGTTCTGCATGTTTTCATATTCTTTTTTTTTTTTTTAAGGTTTTATTTATTTATTAGAGAGAGAGGAAAAAACAGCATGAGAGGGGACAGGGTCAGAGGAAGAAGCAGGCTCCCTGCTGAGCTGGGAGCCCGATGCGGGACTCGATCCCGGGACTCCAGGATCATGACCTGAGCCGAAGGCAGTCGCTTAACCAACTGAGCCACCCAGGCGCCCCTGCATGTTTTCATATTCTGACAGTTTGGAATATTTGGTGACTTTTAAGATTTCAAACAAGTGAGGGGCTATTAAGTCCCTATGAAGAGACTTCCTATGTTTGCAAAGTTTGAAAAACTGAGCTCTTAGATGCCAGTATTTTTTTTAACCATTGCTTAGAGTTAAAAGAGCATGTTGTTTTTCTGTTGCACAATTTGGGTTCAGGAGAAAAGCCAGAACAGGATAAACTTGGAATTCTATAGTAAGGCTGTATGAAATCTTGGTTATGATATGTCCAGAAACACTCCCGTATTTCACTTCCTTCAATGAGGGTGCCAAACTTCATTAGGTATTCCTGGGGTTTAGGTACAACTAATGATGAAATGATGAGTGAAGTCCTTGAAGGCTGAGATTATATGACCAGGAAAAGACAAGTCTTTCCTGAATCACAGTATGAAAGTGACAGGTAAAGTATAGGGACTCACGCCGGACCACACCCAGAAACATAGGAGAAAGAGGCATCTTTCGCTAAAGGCATCTATTTTTACTTGACGGACTGATAAAATGAAAGTATATGACAATGAAGTTTATGCTTCCTAACTTTTACGGAGAGGGTTTCCTCCATGCACGTGTGTATGTATGGAAGCATGCCCATGTGTGTGTATGGTATGCTTCTATTCAAAATATTCATAGGTAAAAATGCATGACGGATTTTTTAACCTAACATGCCAAAACTTATATATCTAACTACATATTGTCCTTTGGGGAATATTTCTCCTGGAAATCTTTACCCCTGTCCTAATATTCTCCCTAATTTTAGATGTCTTTTTTTTTTTTTTTTTTGAATCGCCTCCTTTGAAAACACGTTTACCAAAGACCATTGAAGATAGGTTTTGGAGAATCCCTGATTTCTGGGAACAGCCAAAAGAATGCGGAATCAAGTTTTCTGAAGCTGAGTGAGCAACCTGAGTCATAGGTTTATGAGTAACTATGAAGTTTGATGATCAAAGGTAAGATTACATTTCTTGTTGGTCAAGCTAAAAATCCCCAAAGGAAATCCATGAGCAAGTTCCACATGTGCTTTTAAAAATGGCATCATCCTTGGGTTATGTCTTGAGTTCTTAAAAACTGATTGTTTTCAGTTGAAAAATGTAATTTTGCTAATCACAACCTAAAAAACAATCATTGTCTAGTCACACCCTACACAGGAATCCAGAAATACTGGCAAGAAGTAAATGATATCAATATGAAAGATGAATTAAAGAGAGAAATGGCTAGAGCTAAAGAAATCAGCCAGGAGGCAGGCCAGAAGAGCAGCTTAGGTTGATAGCATGAAATGAGCCTCTGTTGGCCATTTTACCAACACCTATGGAGGGCCTCCTAAGAAATCAAGACAAGAACCAGGGGGTAGAAAGTAAATGGTTGATGACAGTCTTTGCCTTCTTTGGTCCAGCTACTCCTGAAGAGAGATATCCTTAAACTTTATAATTAAGTGGGCCAATCAATACACTTTAAAAATTATTATTGTTATTATTATTATTATTTGGGGGTGGTAATAGAGGAAGAGGAGGAGAGAGAAAGTGAAGACAGAAGACTGGGAGTACATAGAAATGTATGGAAAGGCTGAATCTACCCAGAGAAATTATTGTTACCTTTGAGAAAGATGAGAGAGTTGGGAAAGCAAATAATTTTGAAGAATTGGAGAAGCAGTTAATCCCATATTTCAAAGAGCTTCATTTTGAAAGGAAGATTTTTTTTTTTTTTTTTTTTGAGGAGCTCATATTGTTCACTTACGTTTATGTTTCTAGGGTCACCTCAATACAAGAAGTTACAAGCTGAATGGCCTTTGCCTTAAAGGAGCTTACTGTTTGGGGCACCTGGGTGGCTTAGTCAGTAAAGTGTCCGACTCTTGATTTCTGCTTGGGTCATATCTCAGGGTCATGAGATTGAGTCCCGTGTCAGGCTCAGAGCTAGGCGTGGAGCCTGCTGAAGATTCTCTCTCTCCCCACCCTCTGCCCCTTCTTTCCCCATCCCACACACTCTCTCTCTCTAAAAAAAAAAAAAAAAAAAAAAAAATTAAAAAAAAGCTTACTGTTTAACATCAAACACATTTTTATTTCCACAAGACTTCTAAAATAGGTACCATTATTCTTCTCATTTTCTAGATGGGAAATCTGGGGATTAGCTAATTTAAACTTGCTCAAACAGTAAGTTTCAGAGCTAGAATCTGATCCCATTCTTTTTTATTTCGGAGTACAAGTCCTGGAATAACCTTGTTATAATATACTTTCTAGATTTCTTGCATTTTCTGCAAACTAAATTTCATTATACATTCCTCATATCTTTTGTAATGGAAAAATACACCCGAAGAGAAACAGTTTCTAAGACTATAGATTTCAACTTAATCAGCTTGATAAAACTAATAATGAACTTTACACAACTTGTCCACATTGTCTTGAAATGAAATAAATTCAATGCTTCATTCCATGTTTATCTATAAAACACAAACTAATAATGCTTATCATTGTCATCAGTAAAATATTTCTTTAAATAAGAAGACATTCAATCAATACTAGCTATAAGACAAATACAGGTTTCTAACTGGGAATTATATCAGAAAAGTCTGTGCAATTTCAGTACACTCTAAATACTATTTATTTGTCCCTGATCTGTGTACCAAACAAAATCTTAATGTTATTGCTTTTGCTTATCACTTTTACTCATAGCATCTCTTTGAACTAAGTTAATAGTACTATCTGCATGGTGCTTTCTACTTATTAAACACTTGAATTATTAAAGTCCTTCTTTATCTTTCTTAGTACCACTGGTGGCAATGTCAGCACTAATCTACCCTTCACTCCAGGTAAAAGTTACTATTTCTTTTGTTTTCCTAAAACAAAAATTACTTTGCACACAGTGAGTTAGAGGGGAGGCATAAGAATGTCCAGAGGAAGGTTAAGAGTTCCACATCCCTTCTTATGAGAAGATATTACTTTCATGGATAATCTGCATGGATAGTCTCATAACCGTAGAATCATATAGCTGGAAGAAAAATGACAGATCATCAAGTCAATGTTACACTAATACAGGAAGCCCTTCTTCAGCAATCCTGAAATAAGCTTCAGCAAGAACAACTGAAATTGGAAATTCCTGTCTTTTGAATGGCACCCGTCATTTTTGAAGATTAACTTTAACTGAATGAACATGTTTCTTATGTGATTGGAAATCAGTTTCATTGATGCTTAACTTTTTTAAGCCAGTAAGCTCAACTGAAAAAAAAAGTGGGTGCAATAGTTAACTCCTTTTGATATTTTCCCCTGGGGAAAGTGTTTTAAGAGATATTAATTATAGCTTGAGAAAAGTCTTCACAACTGTTAAAAGCAACTATTGGCAATTCATCTTCTACTCGTCACCTTCTTCATAATTATCTCAAAGTCATGAAGTTTATATTTCTAAGACCAATGGCATGCTATTTTAGGACTGTACCCAAGAAAATGATTTTAAGAAGTAGCACTGATGTTGTATTTGCATTTGTATGAAATTAAAACTAAAGACGGGTTTAAAAAAATACTGGAGGTATACCCAATCTGATATTTCATGGTAATGCTGTCAGAATTTCAAAGGTTTCTTACATGTTTAATGAACCACCTCACATGATGTTTAAACGTTTTTCACCTTTTTAACAAGGCTTCACAGATATTATGAAATTGACATGATCTGTTAAGAATTAATGTAGCAATTTGACATACTCTTGAAATTTCAAGCATAGTCTAATTATTAAGCAAGTTAAAAAAAAAAAAAACCCTGAAGATTATGCAAAACCATTCCTAAAGCTGGAAAGGGAGATTCTTAAGCATTATTTCAATATGCAAGCTTTCGTTTCCATAAACCTGAACAAAAGCATTGTCATTGTCATTTAATCTGTTTCTGTTAGCCTGGACAATGGGCCACAGAATGAATTAGACACTCTGTGGAACATCCGGTGTTGGTTTTAAGGTCAATGTGGATCATTTGAACTATCAGTAAAAACGATGAAAAATTACAGTTTTAAATATAGTTTTAGTTGTTCTACATTGTGTGTGTGTGTGTGTGTGTGTGTGTGTAAATACGGGGTAGTGGCTTTAAGAAGCAATGAGAAGAGTTGGGGATGATAAAGCTAATTAGATCAACCCATCTGGATGATTTAGTCTCCTATGAGTGTTTCTTGCCCTGAATCATCTGGCTTGTCTGTCTAATGACTAATCACAACCTCTTTCTACATTCTTTGCCTCCTAGACCCAGCCAGACTCGTCATGCAGTTGGTTGTAGCTTTGGCTCAGAACTATTGGCTCAGCCATTGTGCTACAGCGATCCCCAAGAGGGTTTGTGGGACACAGGGTTTTCAGTGCTAAACCTGGGACAGTCCTGCATGTGGGTGCTGTCAGAAGCCAAGCATGTTTGCTGCTTTTTATGGTATCTGCTTCAGGTCTGCTCTTCTGAATCACAGAATTTCAACTGAAATCAATGCTTTATTTTACTGAAAAATATATTACCTTACAATAAGAATATAGAAGTCATTCTCTATTTAAAAGCAAACAGAGAAAGGGAGAAGCCGAGGAAGTCTCTGTATTTCATCTGGCCATCTTTTTCCCTGGGAAAACTTGTGGATCATGAGGCAGTGGTCATTGCTCCGTTCATCCTGATGCAGTATTTGATTAAACAAATCATGCTTGGCAAAGGTTGTGAACCCACCTAAATCATCAAACAGCACCAACACAGTAAGCCGCATTTTGAAGTGTGTGTCCCATCTCAATACCCCCTCCCAGCCCAATATTCCAGTTTCTGCGCTGGGTAGGTAGATTGTAAATAAACAAAAGGTTGCGGCAGGCATATGTGAGGAAAAAATAAATAAATAAATAAATAAATAAATAAATAAATAAATAAATAAAATTCTTTTGGAAGGTTTCTGTTTTCTTCGTTTTCTTATTTTCTCCCCTCCTTTAAATAGGTCGTTCATTTTATTTTAATGGTCATGTCTTGGATCCAGCAGGCAAACCTTTCTTACTGATGGGGTCTCTACTTAACCGGTGTCTCTGTCATCAGCCTGACCTTGCAGCTCTCTCTAGAGCCATTATACCCTGGGCTCTGGCTTATTTTCATACAGCAGCCCCCTCTGCTTGATCCCACTTCATCTACTTCACGGACACAGACATTTGTTGGGCTTATTAGCTCAGCGGGAGCCTTATCATATTTTGTATCTGAGGCTGTTGGAGATGTCAGGAGATGGAAATGCTGTGTAGCTTTTTATCCTCCTTTCTTTCACTTCCTCCTTGAGCCCAACACTGCATTTGGATTCAGGACTCTCTTCTACTAGCTGCTGAGATCTCTTTAAATATGTCGAGCTTTGCCATCTGTACCAATAACACTGCAAAGGCTTAGCCATGATTAGGCTGTCAAGATTTATTAAGTTAAAAAGTATCAAAGTTTCTTGCTGCAACCCCAGACCTTTTAAGAGTCTACCTTCTTTGGAGTCCCTTCCCCCTCCTCTCTAACATTACAGTCAACGTGCTTTGCTTGACCTTGACCAACATCTGCACCCAGGGAACGCTAATGAATTTGGGCCAATTCATCTCTAAACTACAAATTTAATCAAGCTGACGTGCCAGGGAAAGTGGACTATAATTAACTTCTAGCATTTTAGGTAATCTGTAAATTTTCATGAATTTTACCTGATAGGTTTTTACCACGTTTAACATTTCAGTTTTCTTTAAGAAGACACAATGTTAAGCTAATAATGCATATTTAGTAGCTAATTTTCAGTATTAGAGAAGTGAGTGTGTGTATGAGTGTATTCTTAATTTTAGAGTCATACTGAAATTAAGTATCAGTCTTTGCTATGCAATAACAACCCACACAAACTGCAAAGCTGTTACAAGTTTATTCCATTGTTTTGTTTGTTTGTTTTGCAGGTATCTATTGTAATCATTTTAATAAACTCACACAGACATGGATGTATACGATTATAAATGAGTTGTGAAATCATGTACTTAACCGTTTATCATTTGACCATCACACTATTAGAGAATGGGTAGTATCATTCTTATAAGATGTTATTGCATTTTGTTGTTGTTGTTGTTACTTAAACAGGAATGTCTCTAATTTGACAGAAACTCCCATGTTCCCAAATGAATTGAGCAGTTCCCATGGATTCATTTATTAAGTCATTAATTATTCTCAGCTCAAATCATAATCCAGTTTGTCCTTAATAAACCTGTACATGATGTCTGTGCAAGTTTGTTAGAGAAAGTAAGTCTGCATGTGTTTGTCACTAAATTAGAATGATAACAATCTTCAAAAATGTTGTCTTTATTTCACTTCTATTATGTCTCTACTGGTGCTGTGTTTGAAAATGAGAACAGTGGCATATAGTACAAAATCTTTAATTTCCAAAGTACTTCATATTGCAAGAAAAAAACATAACAGCATTTTATTGCCATTTAATATCCTATTTTCTAGAAACAAATCCAAAATTTAAGCGTGCTTTTTTATGAGCGGTACATGGTAAGTGTCGAAACATGTTTGGTGCCATAATGAACATAGAAAAAAAATCTGTACCAATTTTCCAATAACTGCTTCCAAAAATAAAGGAAATTAAAACTAAACTGAATTCAAGGAACACATTTTTAAGTATTGTGTTCCTCAGTGAAGAAATTTCCAATTCATGTCATAGAAAACTCTATTGATCACACAGTTTTAAACATGATACACATAAGGGCTAATCTCACATGTCTATACTGGCTAGGAAGAATTCAAATTTTAATTCAATATTTGCATATGATTTATTATAATATTGTTGAAATGCGTTTTAGTCTTAGTGATGTGCTTTTTACATGACAGAAAATTTTGTTAGAACTTACCTGAGGACCATAACACATATAACTATTAATCTTGTATGACAAAATTTTGCTCATTTGGAAGAAATGGAAGTTTCAATGATGCAATCGGAATAGTATATTCTAATAAAAATATTTATTTAAAAATACTTTTTTGGAGTTAAACCTAATTGTGACAATAAAAAATCTAGGATATTCCTTTATGCTTTTAGCAACTGTTAAAATCCTCTCAATTTTTTTCAAGAGTTAACTTTTGTTCATTCAATAAAAATAATATTATTTTCTTCTAATTTCGAAAAGAAGTATGCCAAGAATGGAACTGCTCACCTACCATTCACCTTTAAATCTTTAATGAGTTCATTTAGCCAAGACCTCCATAATCAAATTTTATCTTGTGGCAACGGATATCAAATAACAAGTAAAAAACTGTGTGTTTTATTTTATTCCTTTTCAGTAGTTACGTTGTTAGTATCTAAATAAAACATTCCTTCATTTAATGTTCTTCTTCATATAAAGAGCTTTAGGTAAATGCATTTACTAACTTATGTGAGAAATTGAAAAATGAGGTGCCGGGTGCCTGGGTGGCTCAGTTGGTTAAACGACTGCCTTTGGCTCAGGTCATGATCCTGGAGTCCCGGGATCGAGTCCCACATCGGGGGGGGGGGTCCCTGCTCAGCGGGGAGTCTGCTTCTCCCTCTGACTCTCCTCCCTCTCATGCTCTCTGTCTCTCATTCTCTCTCTCTCAAATAAATAAATAAAATCTTTAAAAAAAAGAAAAATGAGGTGCCAAATTTTGACAAAACTTTCTTTAACTTGAACCATACATTTTTGGTAAGGTGGTATTAACAATGGAGGCAATCATTTTTTTTTAATTCCTCCTTTATGGCTTTGTTCACAAAATCACATTGTTCTATTAAAGGTACAAAAGAATGTAAATGGTAGGAATGATGTCAAGTAGGTAAGCATAGGAGATGGAGAGTTTGTTTGTTTGTTTCCATTTTGTTTCCTTGATTTTATATGTTTTGGTTTTAAAGCCCTAGTCTGGGATAAAAATTGCGTGGAAGAGAAAAATTCTGTGTTAAATGGCACCAAAATTAAATTAGAGATTCTGGTGGAGTGAAAAACATGTTACATTTATAGGGTCTGCAGGTGCTATATTAATGTCATCATTCTCACTCAATTGGTGGATAACCCTAAAATGCCTAAGGAATTACTGAAGATGTTCCAGGTCTAATGTAAACAGTAGACTTGTGCTGTCTAGAGATTTTCATATGTAGAAAAATGTCTTACTTGGGTTTGTATTTGTTTAATATTCACTAAGGAGTCATGTATAACTGGCTGGGAAACACCGATAGGGAATCCCTGATAGTGTTTCTGTTTCTATAGACGGATTTTTTTTTTTCTGGTCTGTGGGTGCTATTTACATGGCATGGTCCAAGTTATCTGAGTGGGGGCTATTAAGGCTGAAAGCAATGTAAGCAAAAATCTCTGTTATTTGCATGCTAACAGGAATGACAAAAGGTATTGCTATAGTACATTCCAGTGTATGGCACTGTCACATACCTTTTCTCATTTGATCCTTACGAAAATTTTGTAAAATGTTGAAGATCTTCAAGATGCCTTACAAAATCAAAAGCAGGAAGTCCAGTGTCACATGGAGGTGTGTGTTCAGGTCTTGCCTCTAGCCCTAGTTTATTTAATCTGTCTAGGTTTAAGTATCATCCTCTATACTCAGGATAAACATTGCTAGGCTTAAACATGCTAAAGTGTGTAAAGCATTTACATAGCGTCTGGCATGCACATTAGCCGCTCTCATTATTTGAAGACTGGGACCATGTGTTTTTGACTTTGTTCTCTCAGCTCCTTGTTTAGTACCTAGTAGAGTGCATAGAAGTCCAGTGGATGTTTGTTGAGTAAATTAATTTTTAAAAAGTTAAAACTGAGAGTAATAGAGTCAAATGATTTATTTAAGCTTATGCAGCTGGGAAGCAGCAGACCTGAGAATCAAGTCCATGTTTCCTAAAGTCCAAGGTTTGCCTTGTTGGTTGCTTGTGCTGGGGAATGTAACCACCGCCCTGCCTTCCTATCTTAGGGGGTGGTATTACCCTTTACCAATGAATCCACTGATCACTGCATAACCTTTTTACTGCCCCAGCATCTGCACCAAAGATATCTAGTAGCTATTTGCTGTTTGAAATCTTCAGCAAAGAATAAAATCCAGCAGGAAATTATAAACACCCAAGCACATAGCCCAAGAAGTTGCTCAAACTTATGCCATAGTGACGCGTATACTACCAACTTTGCTTCCAGCCTTCCTGCTCTGAGAAATGTAGATGTATTATAAGGACTTTTCAAAATAATCCTTTATATAGAACACATCATGCTCTTAAAGAACAAGAGAAGAATCTCTATTTGGTTATAAAACCACAAGAGCCAGAAGCATGTGTGTTATTTCACATTGTGGGAAAAGCTTAAGATTCCTAAGGCACTTGTGCCTGGAACCCCACATACAGAAACCAAACCTTAAGGAGAATTTGGGGAGCCACAACTCCATAAACATAAACACAGCATCAAGATAGTAGACACTTTAAGGCCAATCACCCTCAGGATGGTATACAACAAAAAACGGCAACGGTATTAACAACAACAAGACTCACTACCATCAACGGCAACAAAACCAAAAAATAAAACAAAATCATGCAAGAAAGAAAACAAAGAAGCAAGGAACCTGAAAATTTCAGTCATTGTAATCTCCTTAAGATGAATTTCTCTTTTATTTTCATGTGATTTACTTGGAAAATACAATTTTATTCATAATCCTTTCCAGTATTTTTTAAAGCTAAACTTCATATGATCAAGACAGTCAGTTAAAATGATCACTTGAGTAGAGATGAAGAGCTCTCATGGAATTCTCAATATATGACACAAAAAATTTTTTTTTTACTCTAGTCATACAATTCTAGCAAAGTACCTATAGTGCTGATTAAATCAACCAGAGATTTAAGCATGTAGAAGAAATATCTACCTTTTTATGTATAGGATGACTATAAACTGCTAGATTTGAAAATCTTTATTAGAAGAAGGGGAAAGAGCTACCTTTATGGTTGCTCCATCTTTTATTCAAAGATGGGAGCCAGCAAGATACTGAGAGAGGAGGGAAAAAAAAGGGTTGACTCCATGCTATGTGCAGCAAAAAGTGCTTTGGACCAAAAATAATAATAAAAGGTCACAGTTCAAATTAAACTGCCAGGCAGTCTCTACATGACCTGCTCATTATATATTTATTGTTTCTTGACTATGGAAAAATGATCATTATCATCATGGTTTTCACCTGGCTTTCAAAAATGAATGCACATTATCTTTTGCATTATCTAAATAGAACAGGCTATGTTCCATGCGGTTGCTAAACTTAAAATGATAGAATGTTCATTTAGCCCGTCTGTCTTACTCATTTCTTCTCCCCCTCCGCCCGCCCCCCCCCCCCCCCCCGCCTTCTGTTGGGAAGGAAGAAAAGGGGAGACGGTCTTTTTCCTTTGGCAGGCTGGTAAGCAAGCAGTTTCAGCAACCAATGCCGGTGTCATGAGTCAGCAAGACACATTTACCGTTTTCTTGGAGAGGGCTAACTCAATTACCCCCCAGGGCTTTAACCTCCTCTGGCACAGTGCCACAGGAGTTTGACCAGGTCCCCAAACCTCCAGCCAAGGTCCAATCTCACAGCTCTGTGGAGCCTCCTACAATGTCTGCAATACCACACAAAACACTTGTTTATATGGCTAAACGTGGTCTCTCATTTCCCACTTAGAGCTGATGTTTAAACAAAAAAAAAGCATTACAAAAACAAAACAAAACAACTAAACTTCCAATTTCCAAGACATGCACTAAAAATGAAAGTGACAAATATGATTTTAAAGTACTTCATTGTACACTTGCATCTATTGTCTTCAACCCAAATTGAAAAAAACACAGGTGTTTTGCAATATGCAGCTTAGGTCTGACATCTAGTTTTTTGATGTTCAGGGTTAAATTTAAATCCACATGGCCTGGTTACCAATCTCCACAGTTGCACCCAGGCAGGACTAGGAAAGATTGATGATTGAGATTGCGAGATTAATCCTGTAATGTTTACAAGACTCCTGAGCTGAAACCTGGTTGGTCATATCATGCTACCCAGAGAAGGCCGCTTGGCTTGCCGGGGTAATTTCTTCTGATGCAGTAAATAACTAAGCATAATGAAAATACTCTGATGTATTCCACTGCCTGATTGATGCTCTGCATGGGATACGGTAAAAGCAGTTCACTTCCTATCACAAATTTACATATACAAACCAGCAGAAGACGCATGATAATGTCAGCATCCTGCAGAAGCCCTGGGATGCTACACAGTTTTATAGCAGTTATGAATTACTGTTGACCTTTCTGGCCTCTCCTACCAGTGTGCTAGACTTGAGCATATTGAAAGTCATCAGTCTGAAGCAGTCATTCTTTACATAATTATGGCTATTTGTGTGGGGGGAGGGCAGTGTTTCTTTTATTGTTAAGAATTAGCATTAAGGGATAGCACTGCTGTGACCTAGGACCGTCTCTGATGCTTTATATACATTTTAATAAAAGCAGGAAAAGGACACTGAAAATACTTCAGCGTATTTTCCAAACACAATCATACCAAAACAGAAAGGCTAACTGCTTTTCAGTATTTCGTTAAGCATCAGAGAAACACAATCCTGGCAGCTCGTATTCATTTTTTTTTTTCTTTTTAATGTAATGGTTCTCGACGACACTTAAGCCAAATTTGCTTGTTGCGTTTTGTGTACCTGTGAACTGGAAAACTAGTTGGTGAGACAGAAGAAGACTTTTGAGTCCGTATATAGATTAAATTTTTGAATTGGTGTGGATGTATTACTGCACGCAGCGCCATACTTCATACTAAATATTTGAATAATCAGGCTTTCAGAACATCACTAAATGCAGCTCCTTATTATCATTTGCATTTTAATGTCCTTAAAATTATTACACTAAGGGAAATGTTTTTGATACATTACAGCATTTCCTCTAAATGTGTGATTATGTTAATGAGTTTTCAATCAGTATCCTAGCCTGACACCGTAAGAAAATTTATGCAAAGTTCATACCCTGTCAGGGCCTTTAATCAGGACCATTTATTAGAGCCCTGCCTTCTTTGATGGTTGTTGCTGCCTTTATTAAATATACTGACTTGGCCATCTGAAGAAAAGGACAATAAAAGGTTACTGGGATGAAAGCATGAATGCTATTTGCTCATGTTTCCTTTATAGACACTTCTTCAATAATTAAGGAAGAGCTTTCTTTGGCCTTTAGGCGTTTGAAGTGCATATCAAACAGAACAGTTCTTGTTTTTATGAAATACGTAATACCTACATTTAGTCTTAAACACAAGTAAACTAACTTAGAGTCTGTAAGCACAGGAACACACACACACACACACACACACACACACACACACACACATAGTTTTTTTTCCTCTACCAAGAACAATCACAACAATCTGGTCAAATATGTGACGTTACGTCACTGGATTTTTTTTCCTAAGGAGACCAGATATGCTTTAAATCATATAGAAAATAATTAAATTAAAACTGCTGCCCCTGTTTTTCCTGATTAAAGGTAGATAGCTTTGGCTTTCCTATTCTTCCATATGGGGACTTAGGCTGGGCTGTGGTTCTAGTATATTAACGAGTTGTGAATTTGACAAAACAGCTTTCAGTAAAAGAGGTGTGTTTTTTAGCCTCTGCCATTAGCACTAGTGACTTTCAATTAGTTAATACACTGCCTATAAATTTATACAAGGGTTGAAACTGACATGAACGGTACCATTTTTCTGGATTACATGCAGAGAAAAACAAAACAAACAGAAGCCCTAGCTAAGCAGTATTGACAACCTGGGGTTTGGATACAAATTCAATATGAGAAAACAGACTCACTTCAGTGAAATACAAATAAACAACAAATTCTGTTTTAACATGTCTAAATAGGAAGGAGGTGACTGACAGACTTGGGTCTCCTAGGAAAGCCATTAGTTGAGAACTTGATAGGAAAACGTTTGATTTGAATGCACGTGGCGTTTCCCCTCAGGGGGTGAACTGAGTGGTACAGGGGGATTCACAGGCACCCTTTCACTGAACATGCCTGCTGGGCCCTACCTTAGAAAATGAAATCTGTAGGGTCTCCTAATACTAGCAAGTGTATAACTCTATCATCAATTTGGAAGGCATAGTAATTATAGTTGTCTGCTGATTGCTCATTTTCTTAACTCCCTTACATCGAACTCTCTTTCCTTCTATCCACATTTTAGAGGCAATTTTATAACTAGAATTGTGTCTGCCTTCATGTAAAAATTAGTTTTGGGGTTCACGTTATTTGTCGATTGCAAAAAATATTCACATCCTTCCTAAGGCAACTTCGAACATGTTTATTTAAAAGAAGATGGCTTGTTGTCTAAGAGTTGGTAAGTGAATTAATTATGACGCACTTCCTAAATTTTTTCTCTCCCCATTTAACATGGCTATCCATATCTACCTATTTAAGTGTAGGAACAGCAACTGCTAAGTCTATAATATCATACCTGGAATCGCTCTGATTTTTTTGACTGGTGATGCCTATTATACCTGCCGTGTGAAAAAATAAGCCTTATATAGACAGGATGCTAATTCACTAATTCGGATTTTTAAAAATACAAAAAATAGGTAAAGTGAATTGTTGGCTATATTGATTATTTTTTTGGACCCAGAAATTCATAGTAACAAAAGTTATAACATTAGTCATGCTATAAATTTGAGCAGTGGTGCACAAAAGAATTGGCATTTAAAGGCATTCTGAGTTAATCACATTTACGTAGGAATGAAATTAGTTTAAAGAAAATCTTAGTAAATGAACCCTTTGACATCAGCATTGTGTTTAATTTTATGCATGTGTTTCTGATATAGTGCATCATGTAACAATCATTTTCTCTGACTGCTGGTCCATCTGTAGCCCCTTCCCCCTTGCCTTCACCCTGCCAACACACACACACACACACACACACACACACACACACACACACACACACACCGGCCGATCACATGAATCAAGACGTGTTTACTGGTTTGTAGAAAGAAATATATAGAATGCATCTCCAAGCACATCACAACAGCCCATATCACGTCTCTGTTATTATCTTCAATATATTATTATAGAGTACTGAATTATTATTTCACTTATTTGGGGGTTAGGAATATATATGTCTTTGGTTTTATCAAATAAAAAGGAATATGGCACTTCAATTCACAGGGAAGGATGCAGAGAGCATACATGAATATTAAAACTAATAAACCTTGCCAACAAGATATATATTTTTGGCATTAGGTATTTATTCGGACCACTCTGTATATCTGAGCAAATATTCAGAATATTTCTAAATATGTACGTGGAGAGGGAATGCATGTACACAGAGCTTCTCCTCTCCCTTCCCCCTCCCACATGCTGGAGTCTTATGAGGTGAACAATAAGAATGAAAATCAGCTCCTGCAAAAGGCAGGAGCAATCCCATGATTCCATCGGAACCAATCACTTAACATATCATTCATAATGCTAGCCTGCTCCCATCATCCTTGCCCTGTCAGGAGTATCTTTCTTCATTTTCTTCTGCTCCTCAGTTCCAAGAAAGTGGAACCACTGTATCATTTACTGTCCACAACCTAAGCTGCTGATTTAAGGGTTGATTTGTTATTTTCCATAATGTCCTGTACAATTCTTTTTGATTTCAATGCAAAGTTTAAGTTGGAGAAAAGCCTTGGATAATTTTGACAGTGGAAGGTTTGGATAAGATTAAATTTATCTATCGCTTTGGATTGCTCTATATGGTTTTAGGCATTTTAAAAGATTTAAATAAGTGTTTTATGGTAAGTGGTCCTTTTCTCATTCGAGACTGTTATACACTAAGTGAACAAAACAAATGACCTCAGATATCTTTAGCACAAGTTAAAGGAAATCTTTCTTATCACTGAAAATTGGTGACTCAAAAATGTCTATAATGAGAAGGAAAAACATTTATTCACCATATCCTGAAATAGTTATGGTCCCATTATGTCTAACAAGGCCTCCTGAAGGCAAATTCGTTATAATTTGTATCCTTTCTTATTATTTTTCACAGTGGACAGTGATGACTCTCTGACTTAAAACCTAATCACCAGTGCCTATTAAATTTGGGTTTATACGTTGCTGAAGGTAGAACTGATTATCATAGCGAATGAAATACTTGTCTGGCCTATTCCCAGAGGGCAAAAAGTCATTCTTCAAGGTGATGCATCTCATTTGAGGAATACATTAACAATTGAAGGCAGTTAAAAATACATGTGAACTCCCAGTCAGGCAGATCTGAGGTTGACCACATATATTTACAGGCTGACTCTTGCTTCATTCAGGGAGGAAAACTGTGATATGGAAGGCTGATTCCTGCAACACACCATACTTTCATTTACAGCTCTCATGTAGCACGTGGATCATGTATGCTTAGCAAATATATAGATTCTTAACACTCTGTATAGGTTTGGTATGCTTTTGTACACATTCAGGTTATAGAAAAATTATTAGAAAGGAGAAGTCCCAGCCGCATGAAAAGTCAACATTTTTAATTAAAATAAATCTCTCATTTCAAAAATGTACTATGACTCAAATGATATCAATGCAGTTGTATAAGCATGGGTCCAAAAGCTTACCAGAAAATGCATGAGGCCTAAATTATTTAAAAGACAGAATTATTGGTAACATAGAACAGGTTGGATAATGATTTTCTAAATTAGATTGGCATCCACAGTCAAAGAGATAAGATGTGACATGATTAAAAGCTATCAATGTCCGTTAACATGCTTTTGCATTTTCAATTTGCGATTTTTTTGGTACAAAAAAATACCAGAATTTGAAAGTGAAATTATAACTCACTAAAATGAAGAGATGATTCAAACTTAACGATATACTTTTCAGTCTTTATCACTCCTAAAATAGTCTAAAGAAATCCAAGAGTCTTCATAGTTTTCAGATACATATTGCTTTAAATGCCAATAAACCACACATAAATACCAGTAATAAACTAATTTACCAGTAAGTTAATTTATGAAAAGCAAAAATTTGTATTAAAAAAGTAAAACCGTACATTTATTCGTAGGGTTCGGAGCCTCCCATAGCAAAAAAAAATATATGTATAGCAATTTTTCTGAATGCTTTGTTCATGCATTAGCTCAATTAGTTACCACAAGGACTCTGGGAGTATGGACAGAGATGTCCCGTTGGTGTGCAAACTGATTTTCAGAGAGGATATGCAACTCACCCAACACCCAGAATCCAGAACATAGCAGGGCTGGGACTCAAGATCTAATCTTTGGACTTCTGGTTCAGTGCTCATTCTTCTAAACCACACTGCTCTTTTTTCATCAAGTAAAGAGACTGTGAATATATCTCACTCTGTATGATGTATGGGTTTATTGGGAGAGTGACACAACAGAGCAGTGAAGTGCAAACCATAGAAAGGAAGTCATGCATAAAGCTGTATAAGAAATATGTATATTGAAGTCCCATTTCATGAAGGTACTAGGGCCATGTGGTTTTCTCTTTTATTTATGAGCACATTGTTATTCCTATATTATTATTACTATTATTGTTTACCTTCTCTGATATGCCATATTGTTTTAAATAAATTGTGCCACAGGCAGCATGGAACATGAATGGTGCACTTTGATTAAAAAAAGGAAAAAGGAGCATTATCGAGGCTCAAGTGCTAAGCTCCTCCCTTGCCACAACCTGAGGGCATTCCAGGTTCATCATGGAGGGAATGCATTTCTGTCTCTAAGGAGGGCATCCTTTTCAGCTGTGTTGTAAAAGCTGTGACCAGAAATGGCAGTGATTGAGGATTTGAAGAAGTGAGGGAGATAGAGCAAACAACCACAGGAGCCCACATTGCCCTGAATGAAACCTACTGGTTTGACATTCTGTTTGAATCGATTTTGAAAAGCCTGACATTTCCTAATTCATTTCGAAGTCATTAAAAAGAATATAAAAATTTCAAAATAAAAAGGAAAACTACTAGAAAGGATATGTAAAATATCTTCAAATATGATATTCTTGGCCATTTCTATTTTTCAATGTGCATTCAAATCTGATTCTTATGATATTTCAGTTTGCTTTGAATAACCAGATGTTGGATGTTATACCATTTGCCTGTTAATTTATAATATTAAAGCATTTCAGTTAATAATTAATTTTTAGTTTAAAAAGGTTATTAGGAAAATTGATCATACCATTTTACTTCCTAAATTAATTTATAAAGCAATATTATATTAATAACGTGACTTATTTTGAAAAATAAAATTAGAAGTACTTAAGAAGGATTTTGTTTGAAACATGGTTAACCAAAGATAATCTTTACAGATAAAGAAAGGCAGTGTAGCACATCCCTGAAGAATATGGCCTCTGGAGTCAAATGCCTGCATTCAAATCCTGCCATCAGGCAGGATCTCTGTGAGTTGATTTTCTGATCTATAAAATAGAGGAAAGTATAAAATCCTATTCCATAGGGTTGTTGTGAGGATTACATGCAAATGCTTAGAACAGGGCCTAGAAAATATAAAGTACTCAATATGTCTTAACTTTTCAAGAAAGATCCAGGTACATCTCGTTTTACTGTACTTCATTTTATTGTACTTCACAGATGCTATGTTTTTGGCACATTGAAGGTTGTGGCCACCCTGCATGTAGCAGGTCTGTTGGTCCCATTTTCCCACCAGCATCTGCCTACTTTTGTGTCTCTGTGTCATGTTTTTTGGTAATTCTCACAATCTTTCAAACTTTTTCACTATTATTAATTTTTTTATGTGTGGTGATCTGTGATCTCTGATGTTGCTATTATAATTTTCTTGGGACACCACGAACTGCTCCACCAACCAGCTGTTTTCCATCTCTCTCCCTCTCTTCCGGCCTCTCTATTCCCCGAGACACAACAATATTGAAATGAGGCCAGTTAATAACCCTACAATGGCTTCTAAGTGTTCTAGTGAAAAGAAGAGTTGCATGTCTTTCATCTTAAATCAAAAGCTAGAAATGATTAAGCTTAGTGAGGAAAACATATCAAAAGTTGAGAGAGGCCAAAAGCTCATCCTCTTATGCCAAATGGTTAGCCAAATTGTGAATGCAAAGGAAATGTTCTTGAAGGAAATTAAAAGTGTTACTCTGGTGAAAACACAAATGATAATAAGAAAGTGGAACAACCTTATTGCTGACATGGAGAAAGTCTGAGTGGTCTGGTTAGAAGATCAAACCAGTCACAACAGTCCCTTAAACCAAAGCCTAATCCAGAGCAAGGCCCTGACTCTTTTCAATTCTATGAAGGCTGAGGGAGGTGAGGAAGCTGCAGAAGAAAAGCTTAAAGCTGGCAGAGGTTGGTTCATGAGATTTAAGAAGCTATCACCAAACATCAAAGTGCAAGGGGAAGCAGCCAGTGCTGATGTGGAAGCCGCAGCAACTTCTCCAGAAGATCCAGCTAAGGTAATTAACGAGGGTGGCTACACTAAACAATAGATCTTCACTGGAGATGAAACAGTCTTCCACTGGGAGAAGATGCCATCTAGGACTCTCATAGCTAGAGAGGAGAAGTCAGTGCCTGGCTTCAAAGTTTCAAAGGACAGGCTGCCTCTCTTGTCAGGAGCTAATGCAGCTGGTGGCTTTAAGTTGAAATCAATGCTCACTGACCATTCCAAAAATCCCAGGGCCCTTCAGAATTATGCGAAATCTACTCTGCCTATGCTATAAAAATGGAACAACAAAGCCTGATTGACAGCACATCTGTTTATAACATAGTTTATTGACTATTCTAAGCTCACCGTTGAGACCTACTGCTCAGAAAAAAAGATTTCTTTCAAAATATGACTGCTCATTGACAATATGCCCGGTCACCCAAGAGCTCTGATGGAAATGGACAACAAGGTTATTGCTGTTTTCATGGCAGGTAATACAACATCTATTCTGCAACCCATGGACAAAGGACTAAGTCTGACTTTCAAGTCTTATTATTTGAGAAATACATTTGGTAAGGCTGTAGCTGCCATACATCCTAATTCCTTTGATGGATCTGGGCAAGGTAAACTGAAAACCTCCTACAAAGGAGTCACTATTCTAGATGACATTCAAAGCATCTTCTGTCATGGGAAGAGGCCAAAATATCAACATTAACATGAGTGTGGAAGAAGTTGATTCCAACCCTCATGGATGACTTTGAGGGGGTTCAAGACTTCAGTGGAGGAAGTAACTGCAGATGTGGTGGAAATAGAAAGAAAACTAGAATTAGAAGTGGAGCCTGAAGATGTGATTGGACTGATGCAACATCATGACAAAACTGGAATGGATGAGGAGTTTCTTTTATTCATGAGCAGAAAAAGGTGTTTCTTGAGATGGAATCTACTCCTGGTGAAGATGTTATGAAGACACTGTCATGATTGTTGAAATGACAACAAAGGAATTAGAATATTACATAAACACTGCTGATAAAGCAGTGACAGGGTTTGAGAGTATTTACTGCAAGTTTGAACATGTGTCAAATGCTATCAAACAACATCAGACGTTAAAGAGAGATCTTTCATGCAAGGAAGAGTCAGTTGATGCAGCAAACTTGATTGCTGTCTTATTTTTAGAAATTGCCACAGATGCCCCAACCTTCAGCAACCACTACCCTGATCAGAAGGTAGCCATCAACATCAAGGTAAGACCCTTCACCAGCAAAAAGATTACAACTCACTGAAAACTCAGACAATGGTTAGCATTTTTTGGCAATAAAATATTTTTTAGTTAAGATATATATATATGTATATATATATATCATCCATATATCTATTTTTTTAGGTGTAATGCTATTGCACACTTAATAGACTACAGTATATCACAAATGTAACTTATATATGCATTGGGAAGCCAAAAAACTCATTTGACTCACTTTATTATAATATTTGCTTTATTGTGGTCTGGAATGAGACCTGCAATATCTCTGAGGTATGCCTGTACATTTGAATGGTGTTATAATATAATTGAGCCCAAGGTAGTCTTGTCCCAAGAAAGGGTAGGAGTTTTAGAGATTCTAGAAAGAAGTGCAGTTCAAGCAGTTTATAGTGAAAGGAGTAGGAAATCGGTTTTAGCTCTGAAGACAGGCAAACACTGTGAAGCTTTGCCTCTTATTAGATGTATAACTTTAAATTTATGTGTCCTTTTAAAATAAAAGGTTTATTTATTTGAGAGAAAGAGAAAGAGAGAGAGCATAAACAGGAGGGGCAGAAGGAGAGAGAATCTCAAGCAGACTCTGCACTGAGCAGGGAGCCCCATGTAGGGCTCGATCTCACAACCCTGATATCACGACCTGAGCCAAAACCAAGAGTTGGCCACTCAACCCACTGAGCCACCCAGCCACTCAACCTGCTGAGCCACCCTGAATTTATGTGTTCTTAAGCCTGCTGCTCTATCTGTAAAATGAATACTATTGTACAGGTCTTTATTTTTTTCTTTTCTGCAGATAAGGAGAGAGACATCAATATAAATAATTAGCAAGTGCCTGGAGACAGTAGGCCTTTAAGATATGGTTGTTGTAGTGTTGGTGGTGGTGGTGCTTAAAGAGGGATGTGGTACAAATGGGCCAGGAGGAGAGGTGTGCTAGAGATACAGGGCATAGAACACAGCACAATCATTTGCAGAACTGAAGCTAGGGATTTGGTTAGATCCAGCAGTGCAACCCGTTGAGGCTCAATCTATCTCAACTCAGTTGTTTTCCCGAGGCCAAACAGCCCAAAGGCAGTGGTGGAGTGATTATGGGCCAGCACCAGGGATAGCTCCCAGTAATCCTCTAAAAGGCAAGCAATTTGTGTTCTCCCAGTTCCTGCTTGGGTTTTCAAAGGCTAGCTTCTTCCTTCCTTCCTTCCTTCCTTCCTTCCTTCCTTCCTTCCTTCCTTCCTTCCTTCCTTCCTTCCTTCCTTCCTTCCTTTCTTTTTCTTTCTTTCTTTCTTTCTTTCTTTCTTTCTTTCTTTCTTTCTTTCTTTCTTTCTTTCTTTCTTTCTTTCTCTCTCTCTTTCTCTCTCTCTCTTTATTTCATGATTTATTTTAGAGAGAAAGAGAGAGTGAGGGGGAGGGGAAGAGGGAGAAGAAGAGGGAGAGAATATCCAGCAGACCGCTCGCTGAGCATGGGGCCTTAGTGGGGCTCAATCTCATGACCCTGAGATCATGACATGAGCTGAAACCAAGAGTCGGATGCTCAATTGACTGATCCACCCAGGCATCCCAATGGTTAGTTTCCTTTTAAGACCATTTCCAATTTCTTTTTTTAAAAAGATTTTATTTATTTATTTATTTGAGAGAGAGCACAAGAAGGGGGAAGTCAGAGGGAGAAGCAGACTCCCTGCTGAGTGGGGAGCCTGACGCAGGCTTGATCCTGGGACTCCAGGATCATGATCTGAGCCAAAGGCAGCTGCTTAACCAACTAAGCCACCCAGGCACCCCACCAATTTCTTGATGAAAACCAAGTCAGGTCCCTCATCCACCCATGAGCCTCAGTAATGATGAAATGATAACTTTGGTCTGCACTAGATGGGGCCAAGGTGGATAGGTTTCTCTCTGACTGGATGAGAGTTGTTGCTTAAGCATTTTCATAATTCTTTTGGTTATCTTATTCCTTTAAGTTGGTAGATTCTTAAGGCCAATGTCACACAGGACACCGTTGTGTTAGGGTCTGTTTTTAGGTATTTTGCAAATATTATGTAACCAATAATAAAGTCAGCCAATCCTGCAGTTTACCAATGATTTACATTTTAAAATAAACAAAATGTTTTTGAATGAGAGTTTTGAAGTTAGGAAGAAAATAACAGAAAACCGTATTGTGATAGAATTTCAAAAACAAAATTCAGAAAAAGAAAATAAAATAACATGTTGCTTAGGAATACATATCTATGTGGTAGTGAGTAAAAAAAAGGCAAGAGAATGTCAAGATAAGGATATCTCTGGTGGCAGGTGGATCAAATCAGGGAGGAATTTATTGGTAGATTCCACTGCTCTGGTAATATTTTACTTTTTAGGCAAGACTATAAGTTTATTAGATGGGGAAATTTCCAGAATTACTGAAGTTATTTCAGGTAACTGCCTCTTTCTCTGCCTAATCATAAGTGCAAACTTTTTTTTAAATCCCTATTACGCTATATAAGCGTAGAACCATTTTACGCTATAGAACCATTTTAACTATGCACCAGTTGTGAAGGTGGACAACTTTCCAGCTAAATTCCATCAAACTGGCTCCAGATGCATCAGCTTGCTCCCACATCATTTATTGTTTCAAAAATGCTTATTAATAATTGTGCTAATATTAAAAAGGTTAATAATGTTTAGCATTATTTACCATATAAGAAACTCATTGGCACATGTGCCTGGGACTAACGCTTTGGATAACTGGACTTTGAGCTCACTGTCTTAGAGTGGGATTAATTTCTATTGTTATCATTCCACAACTCTGGTGACATATAACACTTAAGGACGATTTAACCGTGTCCCATTATGCTTCCCTGTAGAGTTGATTATGGTGCAGAAGGGTTCTCTGTTTTTCTTTTTCTCTTTGTTTTGTTTTCCTCTTATTTTTGAATGCTGCGTGGGTTGTGGCCTTGCATTTCTTTGCTTTGAAGTTCCTGCCAAATCGATTGGGCTCATTGCCCAGAGAGATTAGAATTGAGAGGTGAGTAGATAAATTAACACCCAGTTGTGATCCAAGGGCCTTCTCAGGGACTAGCTTCTCAGAAAAGGGCAGATTGGTGGGTTTTCAACAGGAAGTATCCTGAACTTGAAGAAAGAATTCCTGAGTTCAAGTACAAACTCCAAATACTACCAGTTGCTTAAGACCCAGGTTAGGTCACTTAGCTTCTTCAGTCTCTGTGTACTCTTCTGTAAAATCGAGAGTGATAACTGTCATTCCTTCCACAGTGTCAGAATTGAGTGAAATAAACATAAAAAAAATTCTGCGCGTAGCAAATAGCCATGCTATCGTAAGATATTATTATTATCGTCCACTTCTCTTTATTTCTGTCCCCCCTTGCTAATCTCTCACAAAGTCCTGTCAGTTTTACTTTCTAGATATCTCTAGTATGTGTCCACTTCTCTGCTTTCACCACAGCCTAACTGAAACTAATTTTTTTGTCTCTACTAGGTTATGGTTGTAGCTTCTTATCTGTCCTTCCTTCTCCTTATTGTCATGCCACTCATTTTCCTAACCGGAGCCAGAGAGATCTTTTAAGAAATGCAAATCCGATTATAACACTCTTCTGCTTAAGAGCCTTCACTGGCATCTCATCATTACCAGGATAATGATACCAAACCTTAAATTGGTCTAAAATCTCTGCATCGTGTGCCCCAAATAACTACGCTTGCTTCGTCTCCATATTCTTCAAATTTTGAGTCACAATGTCATGACTATGTAGACAAGTTTCTTTCTTTTTTTTCTTTTTCCTTTTTACCCTACTTGCTTGGGTATCACATAGTGCAATGCATTAATCATATCTTATTCATCACACACCCTAATTGAGGAAGGCAAGATTTAAAAATGAAACAAAAGACACAGGAAGAGAAAGATGAGCTTTTATGTACTGGGAACATTGATGGGACTCTGAATGTTGTTATTTTACTATTGCCTTATTCTTGAATTCAAAGCATTCCAAAGATAATTCACAAGGTAATACCTTGCAGGGAAGTGTTTGATAGTGAAGTGGAAGGCATCTTGATGGATGGGGCTGGGAAACCTTCATATGCTCATGGATATTGACAGAATGACATTTTACTCTTCCGAGTTAGTACTTACTTCTAGGTAATAGGTAGGGAAATTTAGTATGTTGCCTGTCTTTTCCAAAACATTTTTTTATGCTTTGACATGTTGAGTTGGATTGATTCACCTGTGTAATTGAAAAGTATAATTTGGTCTTAGTGTAATTGGTCTTCTCTTGGAATGCTTATCTGACAGGACAGATCAATTATTAGGTTGGTTCTGCCTTCTACCTACACACAGATCAGAACATATGTAAATTTCTTCTGGAAATTCACTTATTAATGATATCCATATATAAACACATATGTGACCCTTCCATTATATTTGCCTACTAGTCTCTCTTTCTCTCTGTCTCTGTTTCTCTCTCTGCACATATATGAGTATGTGTATAAATATACACACATAAATTTTCATTCATATTTATTACTTCTGTTAACAATAGTTTTACTATATTTCATAAGGTCTCACTAATATCTTTAATATGTAAATATGGAAAAGCAATAAGGGTGGTTAATATTGATTGGTAAATTCTTAATAATTAATATGCCAATATAAAAATGTATATGTCTTCTTATTCAAGTTATGTACTATACATGAAGTTAAAATTACTCTTGCTCTTACATGTCTTCCTGCTCTAATCCATCTACCTCTCAAATTGCTATCAGAGTTAACTTCCTAAGAAACAAATCTTACGGTGTCACTCTCCTGTTTATGAATCTTGCTGACTCCCCATGACCTAAAGGAAAAAGTCCAAAGTTATTTGCCTTCAAAATCTCACCCAACTTACCTCACATATGTTGCCATTCTCCCCTTATATACCTCAAATGTCAGTCACAATGAACTTTTCAATATTTTCAGTGCAAAGACATGTCTTGTCACGACTTGGGAATTTTACATCCCAGGAATATCCTTATTTTTTTAATATCTAGAAAAATATTATTTATCCTTAAAGACTCAGCCAAATGTCTCTTTTTTCCTATGAACATTTTCTTGATTTCCTTAAGCAGAGTAAGTTGATCCTTTTTCCCTGGAATACTCACTTTATACTATTTTTTTTTTAAGGATTCATTCATTTATTTTAGAGAGAGAGAGTAAGAGAGAGCAGGGAGTGAAGGAGGGTCAGAAAGAGTCCTAAGCAGACTCTGTCCCGAGCATGGAGCCCAATTCAGGCTTCATCTCATGACCCTGAGATCATGACCCTGAGATCACCACCTGAGCCGAACCCAAGAGTCCGATGCTTAAAGGACTGTGCCACCCAGGTGCCCTGCTTTATACTATTTTTAAAGCACTTGCTGATTAACAATTAATGTTGCAATTGTTTGCTGACATGTTTCTCTCTCTTTTGATTGTGACTTCCTCTGTTCCAAGAACCTGATATTAGTTAGGATACAATGAATTTGCTATAACTAGAAAACAAATGAACAAAAATGTAGTGGCTTAAAGAAGATAGATTTGTTCATGTCCTTCTGATCATAAGCAGTTCACAGTTGACATGGCAACTCCATAATGATATGACAAATGTTCCTTTTGTCTTTACCTCCTTTATCTTTCAAATATCTGCTCCATCCTGTCGTCTAAGGTAGTTGCCCTAACTTCTGCCACTGCATCCATATTTCACTTTGTGAGAGAGGCGGAGGAAAGGTAAAGAGGAGGTGCAAGACCCAGAATTTGACTATCTACATCACTTCCAATAAGATTGGTCTAGAGGCTGGGAGATGGAGTTGGATTTATTCTCAATCTTTGCCCACTCGAAATACTACAACTCTGCAAGAAGTGGAGAAAAATACTGGGCAGATATATATAATTCTTTATCATAGAATGCATCTTTGATTTTCCAATGCCTAGTACAGCGTTGGTTCATATCAGGAATCATTAAATACTTGATGAATAAATGGAGGCATTGCAAAAATCATAGCAATTTAGAATCACAATGGACCTGTAAATCATCTGGCTCTCCCCTCTCATTTCATCGGCGAGAAAGTTAAAAAGACCTTGTGATTTTGCTGATTTTTACTATATAACTGATATGTTCAGAAGCTTATTAGTAAAAAATCTTTTTCAAAGCAGTAAAATTACTCTGATAATTTCAAGGGATCTTTAATAGAACAGCACACTTTTTAAAGGGGAGATTGCATCTCTGCTGTGTTTCACTGAAAGACTCTCTGTAATATACTTTATTTTCAGAGACCAGTGCGAAATCAAAATAAAACTAGGCAAGTTTGGATTGAATCTCCATAATGAAACATTAAACAGCAATTAATATTTTGAACTTAAAAATTAATTTTTTCTTAAAAGTAATACAAGTACATGACAAAATTGATAAGGTGATAATGTGAACAGTAGATGTGCTTCCAGACCTTCTGCAGCCACCCAGTTACCATCCTTCAGGCCACCATCATCATCAGTGTCTCATATAGCATTTCTGGATATTCTATGCATGTAAACATGGATGATGACATATAGTTTTGCATCTTGCTTTTTTACATTTCCCTTATTTTGGAGGTCTGAGAAGGCATATTTTAAATAAAGCAAGGTGCAACCGTGGAAACATGGGTTTACTTTATGTAATGAAACCTCTGTTATATTCAGAAAGTAATCTTCAAAATATACTACACTTTCTTCAAACAGCCCTGAGATTTGCCCCGCCACCTGTAGCTATCACACCCCCTCTTTTTTTTTTTAATTTGGTTTGTGCTCTTGATACCCTGGCTTTGTGCCAGTTTTAAGAACAGTCCAAGCCCTTCCCAATGTTTGACTTATTTTTCAGCTTTCAGCTTAAATGTGAATTCTTCAGAAAGGCTTCCCATATCATTCCCTTTGGTTCAAAGCTCACCTCAGCCCCAACTGCTATTTCTGACAACATGCTGTATATATGCTTCATAGTACATACCCAATCTGCGATTGTGTTGTTTTTATTTGTCTACTTGTTTACTGCCTTAGTGCTCCCCTGAAATATGATCTCTGCTGAGGCAGGGACAGCATCCATCTTGTCCATCTTGTATATCCAGCATCTTGCTTGGTACACAGTCAAGATCAATGAATATTTGGTAAATGAAAACAACAACAACAAAAACTCAAAACAAAACAAATGAATGATAAACAAATTCCTCTTTGAAGCCTGTTCCTTGACTAATCTGTGCCCCCATCTTCATTTCACTGACCCGATTTTCAATCCCTTACCCACAAAGATATACAAAATATAAAATATGTAAAAAAGTTTTGAGGAAAGATATAGTGGCTCTTTGCTTTTGTCCTGATAAATAACTTTACAGACATATGTGATCTACTGAATCCCTTCACATAGGATTTCCCATAGCATCAGAAATTTTTAAAAGGCAGTATTTTCTCAATGACCTCTTATCCTATATTTACATTTACTGTTTCTTTGAACTTCTCTGACATTAAATAGGTTAACTACTACCTAGGAAAGCTTGACAAATATGGGTAGTGAAGCATTTAGCAAGAATCTTTTAAAATAAAATCAGATAATCATTTCAATGATCAACAAAATTAGTCTTAGTTCTAGGGATGAAGTAAAGTTAACAACAGTGAGGCAGCAATTGAATGATGTTTGAATTTGATGTGTTCATATTAATTCTTCTTCCATCAGCATTCTTCACAATGTCATAACCGAAGAGCCTATGTGCTTACGATCAAAACGCATAAGTAAATATTGAGCCATATTTGACTGCTTATGAATTAGTACCACACAGATGTTAAAACAAGAATGTCTAGGGGCCCCTGGGTGGCCCAGTCCGTTAGTGTCTGCTTTCAGCTCAGATCATGATCCCAGGGTCCTGGGATCCGGCCCCACGTCAGGCTCCCTGCTCAGTGGGGAGCCTGCTTCTCCCTCTCCTCCCCACTCATGCTCTCTGTCACTATTTCTGTCTCTCTCTCTCTGTCAAATAAATAAATAAAATCTTAAAAAAAACAACAAGAATGTCTATACTAACCATTTTTTTTTTAAATCATGTCTTTGTTTTGTATGTAAGTATATTAGCCATTTATTCCCTATTACAAATATTTCCCCCAGTTTGTTGCTTTTGAAAATTTTTGCTTGTGCTTTATCTAAAGTTTGATTGTATTTTATTCATGAATACTCTTTCTTTCTTTTCATTCTCCAAAAAACATTAATTAGGCATTTGTAACATGTCAGGCACTGGGGACATGGGGATGTGGGATATGCTAAGAATACTTAAGAGTAAAGTCCTTTTTATTTTCTACTGCTAAGATCAATGAACAGAATTTCAGAACTTTATTTTTCTCCCAAATTGAGTCAAAGATATTTCTTGCCACATACCAAATAACTTGTAAAAGGTATGTATTTGAATTATCATTTTTAAATTAAATCTATATAGTAATATAAGTTCATGGGAGAAAATTTTAAAAGTACAGATAAGAAAAAAATTTAAAGTCACATCTAATGTGACTAATTAGAAATCTATCTCTTTATTCTTCCAATTATTTTTCTAAATATAAGTACATTAATATATATAACTATGCTATTTGTTTACAAAATGATTTTATATTATATATGCAGTTAGTAACTATTTTTTACATAACCATCTACTGTGAACATATTTGAATAAATAAATGAACATATTTATTAGAAACATACATGATTACCATGTTTAATACCATAATTTGTTCAATCAATCCTTATTGTGCATTATTCCTTTTTTCAATCTATTATACAAATCACTGTGGCAAATATGCGTATGCATACATCCTTATTTTTTAAGTTAAGTTTTCTGAAAGCATAATTGTGGAATGATAATAATAAAGCCTTGCTAGATGCTTTAAAAGTATTTACTCAATTTTTGCTTTATATATTTTCACTCTTCTAATCCTCAAAAGAACCCTATTAGGTAGTTACTAAGATACTGATGCATAAAAAAGACCACATTTGATTGAATTGAAAGGCCATCAATTGTAAGAAACACCATTATTACATGCAATTAAAAAAGAAAGCAAATACTGCCAGCTAATTTCAGAGTCAATTCGCAGACCCAGAGATTACAACTATTTACTCAGGTAACCATACACTAGGGATAGGAAATATACTCGTTTTTTTCAAAGGTTGTTAGATTCTGGGTCCAAGTTGTTTCAAATACCTGGGGATTCAAAGTGCCAGTGTAGATCCCTATTAGAATATGGCCACATGTGAATAAAATAACAAAGGGAGTTCTTATTCAGATACAGTTAACAGTGGGAAATTTGGCAGTCATTTCCAATTTTCCAAACATATCATTGCAACAGACATACTTAACAGTTGGCAAAATTCTCATACTGGTGCTTGACTTAGCAGTAAGAGACATTACAATAAAGTAAAAGCTATTATGGTAGAAAAGGCCACATGAAAGTCCCTGAAACTTGCCTAACCCTCTCAGCCAAAATGGTGAGTAAAAGACAGTATTCTGGACTATATGTTGGTATCTTTACTAGAGTAGATTAAGATAGTAATCTAATTAACCATAGTATGTGGTATGTGAGTAGCAATCAAGTGAATGAGTGTGTGTGTGTGTGTGTGTGTGTGTGTGTGTGTGTGTGTATGTGTGTGTGTGTAATACCCATCAAGAATTTATCAGGAGCAGTTCATATTCACAGAATTTATTCATTGTTTTATCCAAGGGGACTTGAACTATATTTCAACTTTCTACAGAACAACACATTGGTGCCATTGATGACATATTAACTGGAGCAGATGAGCAAGAAGTGGCAAGTATTCTAGCTCTTACACTATAACCCTGCTTGAGTGGCTGGGAGAGAAGCAGTGAGTAGAAATCTTGTCAATGCATCAAGCTGTAGACAGGACAGCTGGTCATGTTCTGTAGAAAGAGGAAAGTGGCCTGAGGTAAAGACATTTATAGGTTCATGGATGATGGTGAATAGCATAGTTAGTTAGTCAGGAGCTTCAGTGAAGATGAGGCAAGGAAGTCTGGAGAAGTGGCATCTAAGTAGCCCTATGGGGATGAACCAAAATGTCTTTTTTTTTTTTTTTAATTGCACCAGAGAGAATCCACTGTGGAAGAGATGCTAAGCCATGTGATCAGGATGAGATGAACAGTTGATGTCAATCCACCAGCTATCCACATACGTCAATAGAAGTTCTAGCTGAAGGGAAAGGAGTCTCTGCTAGGTTGGGTAGGAAAGACTTAATAACTATTAGTTTGGCCTCAAGACCAACTACAGCAATGGTAGAGGGAGTTTGCCCAACTAACCCTCCTCTCATAAATTCCCCTCAAATTTTGAATAAACAGAAATTATCATCACATGTTTCAAATCCTATAAATGTGTAAAATGTGTACAAAAATGCTATGGTGTATTATAAAAAACAAATGTTCATTCAGGTCATATATTAAACACAATAAACATTACATGATTAATAGTTAATCATTTTGTTTACCTTCTTGAATTTCATGAGCAATTAGAGGGATGATTTACATGACAATTTTTTAAAAAAATCATACTTTTCCATTCTTCAAATACAATATGAGGTGGCTTTATAAAATAAGAAACATATATAGAAGGTATCTGAAATAAGGATAAGAGAAGGCTTGGGAAATAAAGAATAACGGAACTAGTTCGGTCAGGAATTCGAAACAGTTATTGCACTGGCCAGTATGTTTCTTTCCAAAAGTTAAATTCTTGACAACTAGGGCCTAAAGGGAAATAAAATGATGAGGATAAAACTTTATGTGACACCAGATATCATGCATTTGTATAAAACATCACAAAAATATTTTTAAACATATTATTTAGGAAGAGTTCCTTATGATAATTACATAGTGAGATTTGAACAAATATAATGGAGATTGTCTTAAGTTGTAGATTTAGGGGGAAGGAAATAATACTATTCTCTAAAAGATTTTTATTGTTATGTTAATCACCATACATTACATCATTAGTTTTTGATGTAGTGTTCCATGATTCATTGTGCATAACACCCAGTGCTCCACGCAGAATGTGCCCTCTTTAATACCCATTACCAGGCTAACCCATCCCCCCAACCCCTCCCCTCTAGAACCCTCAGTTTGTTTTTCAGAGTCCATTGTCTCTCATGGTTCGTCTCCCCCTCCGACTTACTCCCCTTCATTCTTCCCCTCCTGCTATCTTCTTCTTCTTCTTTCTTTTTTCCTTAACATATATTGCATTATTTGTTTCAGAAGTACAGATCTGTGATTCAACAGTCTTGCACAATTCACAGCACTCACCATAGCACATACCCTCCCCAATGTCTATCACCCAGCCACCCCATCCCTCCCACCTCCCACCACTCAAGCAACCCTCAGTTTGTTTTCTGAGATTAAGAATTCCTCATATCAGTGAGGTCATATGATACATGTCTTTCTCTGATTCACTTATTTCACTCAGCATAACACCCTCCAGTTCCGTCCACGTCGTTGCAAACGGCAAGATCTCATTCCTTTTGATGGCTGCATAATATTCCATTGTGTATATATACCACATCTTCCATATCCATTCATCTGTCGATGGACATCTTGGCTCTTTCCACAGTTTCACTATTGTGGACATTGCTGCTATAAACATTGGGCTGCACGTACCCCTTCAGATCCCTACATTTGTATCTTTGGGGTAAATACCCAGTAGTGCAATTGCTGGATTGTATGGTAGCTCTATTTTCAACTGTTTGAGGAACCTCCATACTGTTTTCCAGAGGGGTTGCACCAGCTTGCAATCCCACCAACAGTGTAGGAGGGTTCCCCTTTCTCCACATCCCCGCCAACATCTGTTGTTTCCTGACTTGTTAATTTTAGCCATTCTGACTGTTGTGAGGTGGTATCTCATTGAGGTTTTGATTTGGATTTCCCTGATGCCGAGCGATGTTGAGCACTTTTTCATGTGTCTGTTGGCCATTTGGATGTCTTCTTTGGAAAAATGTCTGTTCATGTCGTCTGCCCATTTCTTGATTGGATTATTTGTTCTTTGGGTGTTGAGTTTGATAAGTTCTTTATAGATTTTGGATACTAGCCCTTTATCTGATATGTCATTTGCAAATATTTTCTCCCATTCTGTCGGTTGTCTTTTGGTTTTGTGGACTGTTTCTTTTGCTGTGCAAAAGCTTTTTATCTTGATGAAATCCCAATAGTTCATTTTTGCCCTTGCTTCCCTTGCCTTTGGCGATGTTTCTAGGAAGAAGTCGCTGCGGCTGAGGTCGAAGAGGTTGCTGCCTGTGTTCTTCTTTCGGATTTTGATGGACTCCTGTCTCACGTTTAGGTCTTTCAACCATTTGGAGTCTATTTTTGTGTGTGGTGTAAGGAAATGGTCCAGGTTCTTTCTTCTGCATGTGGCTGTCCAATTTTCCCAACACCATTTGTTGAAGAGACTGTCTTTTTTCCATTGGACAGTCATTCCTACTTTGTCGAAGATTAGTTGAGGGTCCGTTTCTGGGCTCTCTATTCTGTTCCATTGATCTATGTGTCTGTTTTTGTGCCAGTACCATACTGTCTTGATGATGACAGCTTTGTAATAGAGCTGGAAATCTGGAATTGTGATGCTGCCAGCTTTGCTTTTCTTTTTCAAGATTCCTCTGGCTATTCGGGGTCTCTTCTGGTTCCATACAAATTTTAGGATTTTTTGTTCCATTTCTTTGAAAAAAGTGGATGGTATTTTGATGGGGATTGCATTGAATGTGTAGATTGCTCTAGGTAGCATTGACATCTTCACAATGTTTGTTCTTCCAATCCATGAGCATGGAACGTTTTTCCATTTCTTTGTGTCTTCTTCAATTTCTTTCATGAGTATTTTATAGTTTTCTGAGTACAGATCCTTTGCCTCTTTGGTTAAATTTATTCCTACGTATCTTATGGTTTTGGGTGCAATTGTAAATGGGATCGACTCCTTGATTTGTCTCGCTTCTGTCTTGTTGTTGGTGTATAGGAATGCCACTGATTTCTGTGCATTGATTTTATATCCTGCCACTTTACTGAATACCTGTTTGAGTTCTATCAGTTTTGGGGTGGTCTTTTGGGTTTTCCACATACAGTATCATATCATCTGCAAAGAGTGAGAGTTTGACTTCCTCTTTGCCGATTTGGATGCCTTTGATTTCTTTTTGTTGTCTGATTGCTGTGCCTAGGAGTTCTAATAATATTTTGAATAGCAGTCGTGATAGGGGACATCCCTGCTGCGTTCCTGACCTTAGGGGAAAAGCTCTCAGCTTTTCCCCATTGAGAATGATATTGGCTGTAGGTTTTTCATAGATGGCTTTTATGATATTGAGGTATGTATCCTCTATCCGTATACTCTGAAGAGTTTTGATCAAGAAAGGATGCTGTACTTTGTCAAATGCTTTTTCTACATCTATTGAGAGGATCATATGATTCTTGTTCTTTCTTTTGTTAATGTATTGTATCATGCTGATTGATTTGCAGATGTTGAACCAACCTTGCAGTCCAGGGATAAATCCCATTTGGTCGTGGTGAATAATCCTTTTCATGTACTGTTGGATCCTACTGACTAGTATTTTGGTGAGAATTTTTGCTTCCATGTTCATCAAGGATATTGGTCTGTAATTCTCCTTTTTGATGGGGTCTTTGGTTTGGGAATCAAGGTAATGGTGGCCTCATAAAATGAGTTTGGAAGTTTTCCTTCCATTTTATTTTTTGGAACAGTTTCAGGAGAATAGGTATTAATTCTTCTTTAAATGTCTGATAGAATTCCCCTGAGAAGCCATCTGGCCCTGGGCTTTTGTTTGTTGGGAGATTTTGGATGACTGCCTCAATTTCCTTAGTGGTTATAGGTCTGTTCAGGTTTTCTATTTCTTCCTGGTTCAATTTTGGTAGTTGATACATCTCTAGGAATGCACCCATTTCTTCTAGATTATCTAATTTGCTGGCATAGAGTTGCTCATAATATGTTCTTATAATTGTTTGTATTTCTTTGGTGTTGGTTGTGATCTCTCCTCTTTCATTCATGATTTCGTTGATTTGGGTCATTTCTCTTTTCTTTTTGGTAAGTCTGGCCAGGGGTTTATCAATCTTGCTAATTCTTTCAAAGACTCAGCCCCTAGTTTCGTTGATCTGTTCTACTGTTCTTTTGGTTTCTATTTCATTGATTTCTGCTCTGATCTTTATTATTTCTCTTCTCCTGCTGGGTTTAGACTTTATTTGCTCTTTTTTCTCTAACTCCTTTAGGTGTAGATTTAGGTTGTGTATTTGAGACCTTTCTTGTTTCTTGAGAAAGGCTTGTATTGCTATATACTTTCCTCTCAGGACTGCCTTTGCTGTATCCCAAAGATTTTGAACAGTTGTGTTTTCATTTTCATTGGTTTCCATGAATTTTTTTAATTCTTTAATTTCCTGGTTGACCAATTCATTCTTTAGTAGGATGCTCTTTAGCCTCCATGTATTTGAGTTCTTTCCGACTTTCCTCTTGTGATTGAATTCTAGTTTTAAAGCATTGTGGTTTGAAAATATGCAGGGAATAATCCCAATCTTTTGGTACCAGTTGAGACCTGATTTGTGACCTAGGATGTGATCTATTCTGGAGAATGTTCCATGGGCACTAGAGAAGAATGTGCATTCCGTTGCTTTGGGATGGAATGTTCTGAATATGTCTGTGAAGTCCATTTGGTCCAGTGTTTCATTTAAAGTCTTTATTTCCTTGTTGATCTTTTGCTTAGATGATCTGTCCATTACAGTCAGGGGGGTGTTAAAGTCCCCCACTATTATTGTATTGTTGTCAATGTGTTTCTTGGCTTTTGTTATTAATTGCCTTATATAATTGGCTGCTCCCATGTTCGGGGCATAGATATTTACAATTGTTAGATCTTCTTATTGGATAGACCCTTTAAGTAGGATATAGTGTCCTTCTTCATCTCTTATTACAGTCTTTGTTTTAAAATCTAATTTGTCTGATATAAGGATTGCCACCCCAGCTTTCTTTTGGTGTCCATTAGCATGGTAAATGGTTTTCCACCCCCTCACTTTCAATGTGGGGGTTTCTTTGGGTCTAAAGTGAGTCTCTTGCCGACAGCATATCGATGGGTCTTGGTTTTTAATCCAATCTGATAGCCTGTGTCTTTTGATTGGGGCATTTAGCCCATTTACATTCAGGGTAACTGTTGAAAGATATGAATTTAGTGCCATTGTATTGCCTGTAAGGTGACTGTTACTGTATATTGTCTGTGTTCCTTTCTGATCTATGCTGCTTTTAGGCTCTCTCTTTGCTTAGAGGACCCCTTTCAATATTTCTTGGAGGGCTGGTTTCTTGTTTGCAAATTCCTTTAGTTTTTGTTTGTCCTGGAAGCTTTTTTTCTCTCCTTCTATTTTCAGTGTCAGCCTAGCTGGATATAGTATTCTTGGCTGCATAGTTTTTTTCTCATTTAGTGCTCTGAAGATATCATGCCAGTCCTTTCTGGCCTGCCAGGTCTCTGTGGTTAGGTCTGTTGCCAATCTAATGTTTCTCCCATTGTAGGTTACAGATCTCTTCTCCTGAGCTGCTTTCAGGATTTTCTCTTTGTCTCTGAGACTCATAAGTTTTACTATTAGATGTCAGGGTGTTGTCCTATTTTTATTGATACTGAGAGGGGTTCTCTGTGCCTCCTGGATTTTGATGCTTGTTTCCTTCCCCACATTAGGGAAGTTCTCTGCTATAATTTGCTCCAATATACCTTCTGCCCCTCTCTCTCTTTCTTCTTCTTCTGGGATCCCAATTATTCTAATGTTGTTTTGTCTTATCGTATCACCTATCTCTCGAATTCTGCCCTCGTGATCCTGTAGTTGTTTATCTTTCTTTTTCTCAGCCTCTTTATTTTCCATAATTTGGTCTTCTATATTGCTGATTCTCTCTTCTGCCTCATTTATCCTAGCAGTTAGTGCCCCCATTTTTGATTGTACCTCATTAATAGCCTTTTTGATTTTGACTTGGTTAGATTTTAGTTCTTTTATTTCTCCAGAAAGTGTTTCTCTAATAACTTCCACTCTTTTTTCAAGCCCAGCTAGTATCTTTAAAGTCATGATTCTGAACTCTAGGTCCGACATCGTACTAATGTCCGTATTGAGTAAGTCCCTGGCAGACGGTACTACCTCTTGTTCTTTTTGCTGAGGTAATTTCTTTCGTCTTGTCATTTTGTCCAGAGGAGAATAGATGAATGAGAGAACAAAATGCTAACAGGTTAACAACATCCCCAGCAAATATACTCTATACAAATCAGAAAAGACCTGATACCAGGGGAAAAGAAAGGGAAAGAAAGGCAAAAGAAAGAGAAAGAAAAAAAAAAAAAGAAAAAGATAAAAACAAAAAAAACAGAAGAACAACAACAAAAAAAACCAGAATATGATCAGATATGATCAGGCCAGTGCATAGATCAGTGCCACACACTAGATTTTGGGCGTATTTTGGTCTGTTAGAAAAAAGTGCCTCCTAAAATTTTAAAGGAAGAAGGACTTATATATGTACAAAATAAGGGTTGATACAATGAAGGGATGGAAGATGACTGTAAAGATGAAAATTAGAAAAGATTTTATAAAAGGAATTGATAAGAAGTTGTTTGAAAAAGAAAGAAGATTTAAAAAAAAAGAAAAAAAAGGGAGAGAGTGTGATCAGGCAAGAGACTAGAACAAAGCCATACACTAGTGATTTAGGGTATATTTTGATCCATTAGAAGAAACTGTATCTCAAAATTTTAAAGAGAGAACAACTTATATATATATGCCAAAAATAAGGGTAACTACTATGAAGGGATAAAATATGATTCTAAAAATGAAAAATAAAAAATGTTTTTTTTTTAAAAGGGATTGATAAGATGTTGGTTGAAAAAGGGAAGAAGAAAAATTAAAAAAAAATTTAAAAAAATTAACTTTGAAAAACTAATGAATCATGGTAAAAAAGCCATGAATTCTATGTGCAATATTCCCCTAGCGCTGGAGTTCTCCCGTTCTCCTTGATTGGTAAACTTGGTCTTGGCTGGCTGTTCGTGCTGATCTTCTGGGGGAGGGGCCTGTTGCCGTGGTTCCCAAATGTGTTTGCCGGAGGTGGAATTGCCCCACCCTTGTAGGTCTGGCCTAAGCAATCTGCTTGGGTTTGCTCTCAGGAGCCTTTGTTCCCTGCAAGCTCTCGGCACACCGTTGGAGGACCAGAGTGAAAATGGTGGCCTCCCAATCTCTGCCCGGAGGAACTGAGAACTTGGGGCCCTGCTCCGCAGTGCACCCCCAGAGAAAAGCAGTCACTCCCTTGTCCCCGGTCTCCGGCCGCACCCCGTGCTCACTTGGCCTGTGACCAAGTGTTTCTCTCTCTGGCACCCGACCCGGTATGGAGTCTCCAAACCCAGCAGATCCCTGCAGTGTGCTCCAGCGCCGCTCCTTCCAGGGGAGGAAGGGGAGTCTCCCCGGCTCTGCTGCTTGTTGGGTCCCTGCTGCAGGAGCAGTGGCCCAACTGGGCCGCGGATCACAGTTCATGGCCATCCTGAGCTGAGAGCCCGTGCCCCGGCTTCGTCTCTGCAGCCGGCTTCCCCGCTCCGATACCTGGGAGCTCTGCTGCACTCAGGCACCTCCAGTCTTTCTGTGACCCCCGAGGGTCCTGAGACCACACTGTCCCGCGAGGGTTCCACACCCTGCTTAGCCACTGGAGCAACTCCCTCAGCGGAGCCGACTTCTAAAAGTTCCGATTTTGTGCTCCGCGGCTCTATCACTTGCCGGAAGTGGCTGACGGAGGCCCCCTCCCCCGCGGTCTATCCTCCCGAATATCACCTGGGATTCACCTCTCCGCACCTCCTACCTTCCAGTAAGTGGTCGCTTTTCTGTTCAGAGAGTTGGTGCTATTCTTTTCTTCGATCTCCTGTTGAGTTCGTAGGTGTCCAGAATGATTTGATTCCTATCCAGCTGAATTCCTGAGACCAGACCAAATCCAGGTCTCCTACTCCTCCGCCATCTTGCTCCACCCATCAATAATACTATTTTTTACTGAATGATTAGTAGTTGGTAGGCATGTTTTATTATTGATCTTATAGATTTTTAGAATGATTATACAATTTATCTGACGTTATGTAAGTAATATGTTGTGGTCTGAACTTGAGTTCTGTCTTCCAAAGCTTGTATGTGTTCTTTCTACTATATTAGGCTGTAGAATATAGATCATGTTCTTGATGTGATCCTTTCCTATATTGATTCTTTATTAAAAATGGCATCCATAATTCAAATTTTGTAACGTAACAAAGACATACTTGGTGTATATTAAGCTAATATAGACTAAGTAGAACATTCTCTTGATCTAAGTTAATGTAGGTTGAACCATATGAAATTGTCAATATTGATCATTTTTGATGCACATAAATGGTTACAGAATGTTTTAAGCTGATAGAAAGATAGAGCTCTGAGGAGAAAAGTAATCCTTAGTAGCTGAGCCTAACATATGTGCCTTGAGGTTGCAAGTTGGCCTGGTCCTTACAGCTTGGCTGGAGTTACCTGTGGAACATAAGTCACCTTAAAGAGAGTCAGACAAAGTTCTTTTTGTGAACATAGTGAATTGAGACAAAAACAAGCCTGCTCTTGGTATTCTTTTGAGTACAAACAAGTAGAAGATCATTGTGCAGGGGCGCCTGGGTGGCTCAGTTGATTAAGCGTTTGTCTCTTGGTTTCAGCTCAGGTCATGATCTCAGCATTCTGGGATCTGGCCCTGCGTCATTGGGCTCCATGCTCAACAGGGAGTCTGCTTATCCCTCTGCCTCTGCTTCTTCCCCTATCCCCGCCCTGGCCCTCTCTCTGGAATGAGTAAATAAAATTATAAAAAAAAGGTCATTGTGCAAACCTCAAAAATTATCAAATATCCCCATCTATCAGCTAACAGCACAAAATGCTGCTTTTTTACCAATCACAGCTTCAGCCCTGCTTTGTTGCCCCCTCTTTCTTTATAAAAATTATTAAGATACCTAATTATGCCCACCCTTTCTAAGAGCACCCAAACTAGAGCAAACCCTGCTTCCTTGAACACTCCCCCCAAATCACCTTAAGCCCAAATCCTGGAAGTCTCTTCCAATTCCTTCTCAGGGAGATATCCCACAGTTCCCCACCGTGTGTGGTTTCCCTTGTTATAGTGAATGAATAAACCCAACTTTGACTTTCAGGTGTGTTAATAGGCTCTGGCTGCAGGGCGTGGGCAGAAGTGGAGGTTCCCAAAATTCATCTGAGATTTGCTGCCTTAGACCAGGATCAATGATTGAGGAATAGTGTACATGTCTGAGACTCCTTGGATGTCTGGCTGTGTGAGGCACCTCTCTGTTCCCAATAATTTGGTCTTAATTGCTGATGATCATTAGAGAATCTGGAAATAATGTGCTCCCTCAAACAATTTCCTTCACGCTGCTGCTGGGAACTGGTTAGGTCAAAATGGACCTCTTTGACAAATGCCTCAAATCATGTTTCAGAGGTGATTACAGAAAGATATTGTGGCTAGATGGACGAAATAGAAAAAGGGGATTAAGAGTAAAAAAAATTAAAAAAACAATGTAAACGGGTGCCAAGATGATATTGAACATTGAAATTAGAGAGGCTAAGATATGCAGGCTGAGGCAGAGGGTCATCCTACCTCTGTAGGAATACGAGCTGTGCAAAGTCCAAACCGAGGAGATAATATTACCTGTTGGGTAACTCAAATGTAAATGAAATGCTGGTGTTCCACCTTAAAAAAGCATGGAAGATTTTATTTTGCCCCGAAAATAATTTAAAAGTGAGTGAATATTGTTAACTGACCATTTTGACCATAAGATGATTTCATTATGAAATATATAAAACATTTGATTTTCAATGTATGTCCTCAGTAGCTGACAAAGCAGTGATTTATTATGACTATGTTAGCATTTGATAATAATTCTGAATATTGTAAAATGAGGACTCTCTTTTTCATAATTTGTTATTATAAAAAATATCCCAAACATAACACGTGTATATTGAACCCAAAGAGAGCGGTATATATCACTCAACTTCAGCGTTCTGCCATCTTGTTTTCTCTGTTCTCTCACCCTTTTCCCCTCCCTAATGGTTCAATGTAAGGCAAATCCAAAGCATAATCTAAGTTTAACACTTTATTTCTGAGATGGAGTGTGTGAAGATATCTCTGAGGAGAATTAGCCAAAATGTCTCCATGTATTTGGAAGGTGTTTATTATCATATATAAATGAAAGTTTCATTAGTCTAGAAAAGGCTTTTACCTTCTTCCACATGCCTATCTGCTAGCGAAGGTGGGAAAACAGTCACATTATTTAGATATAAACCTTATTTATTTAGTTAGTTCGTTCGTTTTTAGTTTTTATATCCTATTTTATTTTATTTTAATTTTTTCTTTCAAGTTTTTATTTAAATTCCAGCTAGTTAACTTATAGTGTAATATTAGTTTCAAGAGTAGAATTTAGTGATTCATCACTTACATATGACACTCAGTGCTCATCACAAGTGCCCTCCTTAATACCCATCACCTGTTAAACCCATTCCCCCCCACCCAACCTCTACCCCCTCTTCCCCTCCAGCAGCCCTCAGTTTGTTCTCTATAGTTGAGTCTATTTTATGGTTTGCCCCTCTTTTTTTCCCCATTGTGTTCATCTGTTTTGTTTCTTAAATTCCAAATATGAGTGAAATCATATGGTATTTGTCTTTCTCTGACTTATTTCACTTAGCATAATACACTCTAGCTCCATTCATATCATTCCAAATGACAAGTTTTCATTCTTTTTTATGGCTGAGTAATATTCCGTTATATATGTGTGTGTGTTTGTGTATATATATAGATATATTCTACATCTTTATCCATTCATCAGTTGATGGACATTTGGGTTCTTTCCATAGTTGCCTGTTGTTGATAATGCTGCTATAAACATCAGGGTGCATGTGTCCCTTTGAATCAGTATTTTTGTATCCTTTGGGTAAATATCTAGTAGTGCAATTGCTGGGTTGTAGGTACTTCTATTTTGAACTTTTTGAGGAGCCTCAATATTGTTTTCCAGAGTGGTTGCACCAGCTTGCATTCCCAACAATAGTGTAAGAGAGTTCCCCTTTCTCTGCATCCTCACCAACATCTGTTGTTTCCTGGGTTCTTAATTTTAGCCATCCTGACAGCTGTGAGGTGATAATTTCATTGTAGTTTTTGATTTGTGTTTCCCTGATGATGAGTGATGTTGAATATCTTTTCATGTGTCTGTTGGCCATCTGTGTGTCTTCTTTGGAAAAATGTCTATTCATGTCTTCTGCCCATTTCCTAACTGGATTATTTGTTTCTTGGGTGTTGAGTTTGATAAGTTCTTTATAGATTTTAGATATTGACCCTTTATCAGATATGTCATTTGCAAATATTTTCTCCCATTCTGAAGGTTGCCTTTTAGTTTTGTTGATTCTTTCCTTTGTTGTGCATAAGCTTTTTATTTCAATGAAGTCCCAATAGTTTATTTTTGTTTTTGTTTCCCTTGCCTCTGGAGATGTATCTAGTAAGAAGTTGATATGGCCAATGTCAAAGAGGTTGCTGTTGTGTTCTCCTCTAGGATTTTGATGGTTTCCTGTCTCACATCTAGGTCTTTCATCCATTTTGAATTTATTTTTTTTTGTATGGTGTACAAAAGTTGTGCAGTTTCATTCTTCTGCATGTTGCTGCCCAGTTTTCCCAACACCATTTATTGAAGAGACTGTCTTTTTTCCACTGGATATTCTTTCCTGCTTTGTGGAAGATTAGTTGACCATATGGTTGAGGGTCCATTTCTGGGTTTTCTATTGTGTTCCATTAATCTATATGTCTATATTTGTGCCAGTACCATACTGTCTTTATGACTACAGCTTTGTAATATAACTTGAAGTCTGTAATTGTGATGCCTCTAGCTTTTCTTTTCTTTTTCAAGATTGCTTTGGCTATTTGGGATTTTTTGTGGTTTCATACAAATTTTAGGATTGTTTGTTCTAGCTCTGTGAAAAATGCTGGTGGAATTTTGATAGTAATTGCATTGAATGTGTAGCTTGCTTTGGGTAATATAGACATTTTAACAATATTTGTTTTTCCAATCCATGAGCCTGGAATGTTTTTCTATTTTTTGTGTCATCTTTAATTTCTTTCATTGGTGTTTTAGAGTTTTCAGAGTACAGATCTTTTACCCCTTTGATTAGGTTTATTCATAGGTATCTTATGGTTTCTGGTGCAATTGTTAGTGGGATCAATTACTTGATTTCTCTTTCTGATGCTTCATTATTGATGTATAGAAATGCACCAGATTTCTGTACATTGATTTTGTATCCTGCAACTGAATTCATGTATCAGTTCTAGCAATTTTTTGGTGGAGTCTTTCAGAGTTTTTACACGGAGTTTTACATTTACATGTTGTTTGCAAATAGTGAAAGTTTGACTTCTTCCTTGTTGTTTTGGATGATCTTTATTTCTTTGTGTTGTCTGATTGCGGAGGCTAGGACTTCCAGTACTATGGTATCCAATGGTGAGAGTGGAAATCCCTGTCTTGTTCCTGACTGTAGTGGAAATGCTCTTAGTTTTTCCCCATTGAAGATGATATTAGCTGTGTGTCTTTTGCACATGGTCTTTATGATGTTGAGTGTGTTCTCTCCATCCCTACCTTGTTGAAGGTTTTTATCAAGAATGGGTGCTGTACTTTGTCAAATGCTTTTTCTGCATCTATTGAGAGGATCATATAGTTCTTCTCCTTTCTTTTATTTATATGGCATATCACATTGATTGATTTATGGGTATTGAACCATCCTTGCTGCCCAGGAATAAATCTCACTTGATCATGGTGCATCACTCTTAATGTACTGTTGGATTTAACTTGTTAGTGTGTTGTTAAGAATTTTTGCATCCATGTTAATCAGGGATATTGGCCTGTAATTCTCTTTTTTAAGTGGAGTTTTTATCTGGTTTTGGAATCAAGGTAATGCTGGCTTTGTAGAAAGAGTTTGGAAGTTTTCTTTTCATTTCTATTTTTTTGAAACAGGTTGAGAAGAATAGGTTAACTCTTCTTTAAATGTTTGCTAGAATTCCCCTGGGAAGCAATCTGGCCCTGGACTTTTGTTTGTGGGGAGATTTTTGGTTACTGAGTCAATTGCTTTGCTGGTTATTGGTCTGTTAAAGTTTTCAATCTCTTCCTGTTTCAGTTTTGGTAGTTAAATGTTTCTAGAAATTTATCCATTTCTTCCAGATTGTCCAATTTGTTGGCATATAATTTTTCATAATATTCTTTTATAATTGTTTATATTTCTGTAGTGCTGGCTGTTATTTCTCCTCTCTCATTCCTGATCTGTTATTATTTGGGTCCTTTCTCTTCTTTTTGATAAGTCCTGGCTAGGCAGTTATCAATTTTATTAATTATTTCAAAGAACCAGCTCCTGGTTTCATTGATCTATTCTCCTGGTTGGGTTTTTTTTTTTTTTTTTTTTTTTTTGCCTGTTTGCTTCTAAATCATTTATTTCTGTTCTAATCTGTATTATTTCCCCTCTGCTGGCTCTAGGCTTCATTTGTTGTTCTTTTTCTAGCTCCTTTAGGTATAAGATTAGGTTGTGTATTTGAGATTTTTCTTGCTTCTTAAGGTAGCCATGTATTGCTATATAGTCCCCTCTCATGACTGCTTTTGCTGCATCCCAAGTGTTTTGGATTGTTGTTTTTTCATTATTATTTGTTTCCATGTATTTTTTTTTCTACTTCTTCTTTAATTTCCTGGTTGACTCACTCATTCCTTAGTAGGATGTTATTTAACCTCCATGTATTGGTGGTCTTTCTAAACTTTTTCTTGTGGTTGATTTCAAATTTCATTGTGTTGTTGTTGGAAAATATGCATGGTATGATCTCAATCATTTTGGACTTGGTGAGGCCTGATTTGTAACCCAGTATGTGATCTATTCTGGAGAATATCCCATGTGCACTTGAAAAGAAGGTGTATTCTGCTGCTTTAGGATGAAATTTTCTGAATATATCTCTTAAGTCCATCTGGTCCAGTGTGTCATTCAAAGCCATTGTTTCCTTGTTGACTTTTTGCTTAGATGATATGTCCATTGCTATAAGTGGGGTGTTAAATTCCCCTACTATTATTGTATTATTATCAATGAGTTCCTTTATGTTTGTTTTTGTTATTGATTGTCATATATTTGGGTTCTCCCAAGTCGGGGACATAAATATTTATAATAGTTATATCTTCTTGTTGGATAGACCCCTTTATTATGATTAGTGTCCTTCTTCATCTCTTGATAGACCCCTTTATTATGATATAGTGTCCTTCTTCATCTCTTGTTACAGTCTTTGGTTTAAAAATCTAGTTTGTCTGATATAAGTATGGCTACACTGGCTTTCTTGTGATGTCCATTAGGATGATAAATTTTTCTCCAACCCACTCACTTTCAATCTGCTGGTGTCCTTAAGTCTAAAATGAGTCTCTTGTAGGCAGCATATAGATAAGTCTGTTTTTCACTTTTTTTATCCATTCTGACACCATCTGTCTTTTGATTGAAGCATTTAGTCCATTTACACTCAGAGTGATTATTGATAGATATGAATTTTGTGCCATTGTATTACTTGTCAAGTCATTGTGTCTGGAGATTTTCTCTGTTCCTTTTTAGTCTTTGTCCTTCTTGGTCTTTCTTTCCTACTCAAAGGGTCCCCTTTAACATTTCTTGCAAGGTGGTTTAGTGGTCATGAACTTCTTTAGTTTTTGTTTGTCTGGGAAACTCTTTATCTTTCCTTCTATTCTGAATGACAGCTTTGCTGGATAGAGTATTCTTGGCTGCATATGTTTCCCACTCAGCACGTTGAATATATCATGTCACTCTCAGGCCTGCCAAGTTTCTGTGGAGAGCTTTGCTGCTAACCTTATTTGTCTTCCCTTAAAGTTAGAGGGACTTCTTTTCTCTTGCTGTTTTTAGGATTTTTTCTTATCTCTATATTTCACAAATTTAACTATGATATGTTTTGGTGTTGACCTGCTTTTGTTGATTTTGATGGGAGTTCTCTGTGCCTCCTGGATTTGGATGTCTGTTTCCTTCCCCAGAGTACGGAAGTTTTCAGCTATAATTTCCTCAAATAAACTTTCTGCCCTTTTTCCCTCTCTTCTTCTTCTGGGACTCCTATGATGTGAATGTTATTACACTTTATAGAGTCGCTGAGGTCCCTAAGTCTACATTCATGATCCAATATTTTTCCCTCTTCTTTTTGGCTTATTTTCCATAACCTTTTCTTTTATATCACTGATTCATTCCCCTGCTTCTTCCATCCTTGTGATCATTACATCAAGTCAGTTTTGTATCTCAGTTATAGGATTTTTTATTTTGACCTGACTAGTTTTTAGGTCTTTTATCTCTATGGTAAGGGACAACCTGGTGTCTTCTATGCTTTTCTCAAGCCAAGCTAGTATCCTTATGATTGTTATTTTAAATTCTGCTTCAGGTATATTACTTACATCTGTTTTGATTAGATCCCTGGCCATGACCTTTTCTTGTCCTTTCTTTTGGGATGAATTCCTCCATCTTGGTGTTCTGTCTAGGTTTCTGTATTCTTCTGTGTGTTAGGAAAGGCTGTCATGTTTCTGGCTCCTGAGAGTAATGGCTTTATAAAGAAGAGGTCATATACTGTCCAGGGCCTGGTGCTTTAAGAAGTGTCTCTGGTGTGTGCTGTGTGTACTCTGCTGCTATGTTTTGGCTGCTCTTTCTCTCAGGTCAGTCCTCAGCAGAGTTTTTCCTTGTCTGCTGTGGGGAGTATTTGGGTCTTCGTCTGAGTGGTGAGTTTTAACTAGGTGTGCTCTGGTCTGCTTGTAAAAGAGACCTGATGCTACTTCCACTAGAGCTGAAGTTTTGTAGAACGCTATGGTCACTGGATGTGGTGCATGGGGCCTTCTGCTCTGATTCTCAGGTTCACCTGCCCTGGTAAAGCAACACCTGCAGAGCACAGGAGGGAGGGCCTTGGTGTAAGCAGTATAGACCTTCACTGTGGGTGTTGTGCTGCTTACTGGGGTTAGTTTATGCTGAGGGACTGGCTGGGGGTGGTGGGGAATGGGGCCAGCCTTCTCCCTCAATACTGGCAGAGGGAGTTTGCACCTGCTGCTGTCCAGGAAGCCCTCCCAGAAGAGAGAACAATCTCCCCTCTTGCGTCCCAGACGTCCTTCAGATTCCTGCCTTCATCCTGTCTGTGTCTGGGCTGTCTGGCTGCCAGGCAGTGCAGTACACCTGTCTTCTATCTCAGGCAGGCTGGATGAGTTTTAAAACTCTCAACTTTAGGGAACTGGCATGGTGTGGACCTGCACTGGTCCTCTGGGGGAGGGTCTCACAGCACTGGGGACTGGTGCCAGTTTGTGCCAGAAAGGCAGAAGCACCAAGGTGCAGGAGCTTGGAGTTTAAAGTAAAGCACAGCAAAAAGCTGGTGTCCAGGTTAGCCACCCTCAGCAGGTGTCTCTGTGCCTGTCCTGGGGGCAGGGGAGCAAAATGGTGCCTACCAGCTCTTTTGTTCCCCAAGAGGCAATGCCACCCACCACTCCCAGATACGCTCCAAGAAGGGGGAACTGTCTTTCTGAATGCATCCCAGGAGAGTCTCAGGTAGCTCCATCAGCTCCCAAGCTATCTGCTCTTCTTCTCCACAGGAACACTGCAGTGCCCAGTGGGCTCAACAGCATCCATGGCACAGATGTCTAAAACTCCAGTCTTTGGGCTCTGCTGGTTGTAAAAACTCACAATACCAGCCCCTTTCATTTTCCTAATCAATGGCTTTGGGGAAGTGTTTTCCTTGTGCAATCCCTTGAGTGCTTACCCGCCCGCCCTTGCCTCCCTCTCTCTCTCTCTCTCTCTCTCTCTCTCACCTCTCTCTGTGATCAGGGGTCCCTCCCCAGGACCCCTGATCCTTTTCTCCCCCAAATCATGTCTCCACACCTCCTACCTTCCATGATCCCTCTAGTTGTGCAGTTTGTTCTGTCAGTCCTCAGGTCGATTTCTTGGGTGTTCAGAATGATTTCATATTTATCTAGCTGTTTTTGAGGGACAAGGCAAGCCTAGGGTCCTCCTACCACTCTGCCAACTTATCTCTCCCCTCCTATTTAGATATAAGCTTTAAAAGAAAGTAGCAATGTCATTGTTTTGATTTATACTATTTATTCCTTAACTTACAAAAGACAAATTTCTCACCCAGGCAAGTAGAAATATTCTATAGGATCTGAAAAAAACAACCTTCTTAAATCGATTCCTTAATTCATTCATAGCTTCATCCCATTGTTATTGTCTGACTGAATAATCAAAGACTGATGATAGATCAATAAGCAGTGAGTCATAATATTTTATTTTCTGTCTTGAAAAGTTGTACATGTTTGGGGCACTTGGGTGACTCAGTCAGTTAAGCCTCTAACTCTTGGTTTCAACTCAGGTCATGATCTTAGGGTCCTGGGATTGAGCTTCTTCTGGCTCCCTGCTCAGCGCGGAGACTGCTTCTCCCTCTCCCTCCCCCTGCTTGCACTCTCTCTTACTCAAATAAATAAATAAAACCTTAAAAACATAAAAATAAAAGTTGTGTATGTTTATTCTAAACCATTTGGTAAGTAAATAAGAAAAAATGTTGCAAATACAATTTTTATGTAAGCATTTTGGTGTATTTCCATTCCTGATAAAACCTACTTTGGGCAATTCCTTTAAAATTCCAGTACCCTGTCATCCTCCCCACCTGTTGGCGACATTTCCAATTTCCTGACTCTGCTCTTTTATCCCATAGCATTTATCACTTTTAGTTTACTATATATATAGATAGATGAGATATATACAATTCCGATTTCAACATCTTTTTTATATAAATCTATCTATCATCTATCATCTATCATCTATCTGTATTTATCCCCTTGCTTAGTCACTTCCTGCTTTCAATTTTAAGCTGCATGAGGGCAGAGAATTTTGTCAATTTTAACTGACATGTCTCAAACCCTTAGAAGAGTGCTTCAAGTAGGCATTCAATAAACATATTTTTAAATATTTTATTTATTTATTTGACAGAGAGAGAGAGAGAGACAACGAGAGAGGGAACACAAGCAGGGGGAGTGGGAGAAGGAGAAGCAGCCTTCCCGTGGAGCAGGGAGCCCGATGCGGGGTTCGATCCTAGGACCCTGGGATCATGACCTGAGCCAAAGTCAGTTGCTTAACCAACTGAGCCACCCGAGTGCCCCTTCAATAAATATTTTAAAAAAATTTTCCCTAGATCTTCTTCCAAAGCATATATGTAAACAAACACGTGCACACACACACACATACACACATACACAAATCATTTCAAAATTAGAATCACAGTAAGTTTTTAATTTGACTGTTTTTGTCCAGTGATGCTTTATCTCATCATTAACTATTCTACAAAAGGCATAATTTTAATGGATGCACAATCATCCAAGTTATGCATTTATTATAATTTATTTTGATATTTTCTAATCGACAATTTCTATTCCAAGAGAATATAAGTCAAAATGCGTATTTCCTATTATTTCCTCAAATGCCAGCATGGGTCATTCAGCTGTTCTGCATTATAATTGTAATCAATCTCAACATCGTTTACAGGGCATACAGACATCTCTCTCCCCTTATGTGATCCACTCTCTACTCATGTCAGGTTGCTTCTTCCCTCTTCTGACTTGCCCGAGTTCACTGTGTTACACATTTGCTGAATATCTACCATGTGGCATGCATTTTGCTGTATGCTGGCATTCAGAGATAAATAAATATTTACAGTTTTAAAAGCTTTCTTTAATAATGTACTCAAATTCCACCTCAGGGCAAACAGGAAACCCTATTTCTGGCCAATCACAGCACTGGGTGTTATAGCAATTAGCCATTTGTGATTTGTTTTGTCACCTGATTTTGCCATATATTGTAAATTCTCAGAGAGCAGTGCCTCAATCCATCTGGTCTGTGATCACAAAAATACTATATACTAGGTGGCTTCTAAACCACAGAAATTTATTTCTCACAGTCCTGGAGCCTGGGAAAGCCAAGGCTGATGTGCCAGCAGATCTGGTGTCTAGTGAGAGCCTGCTTCTTGGTTCAGAGATGGCTGTCTTTGTGCTGTGCCCTCACATGGTGGGAGGGGCAAAGGAGCTCCTAGGGGTCTCTTCTATAAGGGCTCACTAATCCCATTTATGAAGGCTAAACTTTCATGGCCTAATCACCTCCCAAAGACCCCATCTCCTAATACCACCACACCGACGGTTAGATTGCAACATATGAATTTTGGGGGGACACATTTGGTCCATGGCAAGCAGTGATTGTGTTTTGTTCATTTGTGTGTCCCCATCACAACATATAGTGCCTGACATATGATAGACCCTCAATTCATATTCACTGAATTATTGAATGAATGCATAAGTAAATGAATTTATTAATTCATGAATAAGCGAATCAAGGGTTCTTAAGAATACTGGTTCATAACTTACTCTGTTTTTCAATGCTCAACTGAAATGCATCTCTTCTAGTCCTTTCTGTGTTCCTCCTTTACTCCACAACTAGAGTCCTGTTCTCTCCTGTCCTCCTTATACTTAGAGAGCACTTAGGACGTTCTCAGCAACATGTGTAGTACCTTTGACATTGGGGCAGATAATTTTTAACCCCTTCTCTATTATTTCACACTTAGGACAGATTATTTTTATCCCCTCTTCTGTTATTTTCAATAATAATCATGAAGTGAAATCAATAATAATAATCAGAAAAAAAACCAGACCAATATTTCCCAGAGAGTAAACTCTCTAAGGTACAGAGACTAACTTGCACATAAAATGACAAAACTGAAGGAATTTAAGTTCCATTTCTTTATTTTAGAATCACTATGCTATCACTGTTCAAATCTCATGCTTAAATGCAAGAATATGCAATATCACAGGGGTCGTAGACACAAAGAGCATCCAAAGAGAGACGGAATCACTCCAAAATAGTTAGAAACTTTATCTCAAAATGCACATGTGTAGCAGGTGTGGTCTGGATAACCGGACTTTTTTGACACAGCATACAATGTTTATGAAAAGATAAGTAAAATTTTCTAATTTAAAACTTGATATATTTATTATTAAAATTCAACAGGAACCACAGCATTAATTGCTTTTATAAGCAGTAATTTGCTTATAAAAGATGTTTTTTAGGGAGGAGTATTTTATCTTTCACGTTGTTTAGAATTGCTAGAACTTGGTGATAAATAAAACGGCAGACTAACTTGCAGTCAGTTTGTTATTGCTGTTAACTTCTCTGTAGACATTGTAGGCTCTTGTTACCTATACTCAGGGCAGATTGTGCCCACCACTCTACTCTCTGTACACCATGTGTTTATTTTGACCTACCACTTTTGCCTTGTCTCTATTTGAATGTTCCGGGAGAGAGGGCCTACTGGATACCTTCTTGTTCCCTCCTCTTACACTCTCTTGGTTCATCTTTCATTCTAGCCCTGATGGTTAATTTTCTGTATCTACCAGACCAGGCCGTGGGGTGTCCCAGGTAGTTGGCCAAACATTTTTCTGGGTGTTTCTGCAAGGGTACTTATGGATAAGACTAACATTTTAATTGGTAAAGTGAAACATATTGCCCTCCATAATGTGGGTGGGTCTCATCCAATTAGTGGAGGACTTGACTAGATCAAAAGTATAACCCTCTCCTGAGCAAAAGAATTCTCCTGCAGACTGCTTCTGAAATTAATCTGCACCACTGGCTCTTTTAAGTCTCCAGCCTGCTAGCCCACATTGCGGATTTGGAGATATGGACCTGTCAGTCTCCATTATCATGTGAGCCAATTCCTTATATGATACTTTCAAACCTGAAGTAATGTGTAGGTCCCTGCAATAACGTCAGGCATTTTGAGGATAAAAACAAACATTTTGTTTGGTTTTTGGTGGAAGCGAGAACCTAGAATCGTTCTGGGGTAGAGGAGTGGGCATCAAACACTTCTACCACACATTTTATACCATTCCAGCATTCTTCCTAAACCTTTATTCTCTTGGGAATGAAAAACTAGCCCAGTGTCAGTCTGATCTTCTGCACCATTTGAAAAGTGATAATTTATCTAGATAATCAGGTCCCTTGTTTCACGTATGACTACTTCCTGTTAAAAATTAGCATCACATAGTTTTACTGTAGCCCTTCAGATGGAGACAGGATGGAGACAGCAACTTTGGTACAAAATAATGGTCATAACAACAAAAAGCATAACAACAGAGAAGGACTGAAAAACACTTGACACTCTTTTAATAAAATTCTAGCCTAGACAACAATAATAGAATTCTTTCTTTCCTCAATTCTCAAGTTGCCCAGTAGGTACTTTACATCGAAGGCAGTCCCTCTGCCCACAGAAAGCAACGGTGACCCAGGAGATGTGTTGTTCCTCTTGAGAAGATCCTATCAGGACAGCGCGATTCTCACTGTGGGCAACCTGCGGATTCTCAGTATGTTCTCCACTAGAGAATGTCATTTATTACATTAGTTAACACTCCATGGAAAGAGCAAGCTTCCCTAATTAGGTTAACTGTATTCCAAGGTCTACTTTCACTAAAGAAAAGGTTTCACAGGTTCTTCACAAAGTTATTTAATCCCCACTTATTTGTTTAGGTGTGTACAGAGAAAAATGAGATGTGTGGTGATGTGAGTCTCTTTCTAAAACACAAAAGAACATATTAAAAATTGGTTGTGAACTGAACTTTCACTGGACAAATGGGTATATGCACTGATTATTTGTTAACATTCTCTTTCCCATAAATCAATCACTTATTTTCATATGCAGGGTGTTCAGTGATCATGTTCTTTAAAGATACTTATATTAGTTACATTCCTTATGGTTTCTAATGAAAGAATATGCTAGGTTAAGGAAGGAATTTTGGAAGCCCTGGGTTCAGTTTAGGATCCTGATTTTTAAGAAAAGTATAAAGATGAAAAGGTTAATCTTTTAGGAGGTTCAAATCACATGACTGTTTCTTTTTAGGAGAAAAAAAAGGAATGGAATTATAACATCAGAGGAAAATTTTTCTCTTTTTGAGTCCCTACATGAAGATTATAGTAAGTAACCTCAGTTAAAATTGAGGAAATGAGTTTATAGCATAGTATAATAAAAGTGGATTAGATATAAAGACTGATATTATGTTCCCTTATATTATATATATATATATATTTAAATATATATTCTTCATACATGTGTTTATTGACCACCTACTAGGTAAAACTATTGGGAAAAAGAAATATGGAATGTGATTAAGTCTGTGTATTATAAGTCAGGGTTCTCCAGGGAAACACAACCAATATGAGACAATGAGAGAGAGAGAGATTTTATGGAGGCCAAGACCTACAATCTGCTGTTTGCAAGTCGGAGACCCAGGTGTAGTTCAGTCTGAGACCAAAGGCCTGAGAACGAAGAGAGCTAGTATTGTACATCCCAGTCTAAGTGTGAAGGCCTGACGACCACGGGAGCCAATAGTAGTATTATTCCCAGTTTGAGGGCAGGAGAAGATCAATATCTCAGCTCTGGCTTTCAGGCATAGAGAACAAATTTTTCCTTCCTTTGCCATTTTGTTTTACTCAGGCCCTCAGTGAATTGGATGAAGCCCACCCATATTGGGGAAGTAAATCTGCTTTACTCAGTTGGCTGATACAAATGCTAATCTCATCCAGAAACACCCTCACAGATACACCCACAAATAATGTTTAGCCAGATATCAGGGTACTCATGATCCATTTAAACTGACACATAAAATTAGACATCACAGCCTACAAATAGCTTATATTTTCAAATGGAAATAAGATAATTAGAAAATACTGAAATTTTGAGTATTAAGAGAGGAATACATGATATATTAGAGGTATTAAGGAAAAAACTGTTCCTAAGATGAGGACATATACTTTTTTCAATGCTGCAGACCCAGTGCCTGTTATCGGAGATGTTCAATTGATACTTATTTTGATAACAAATGAATGAGCTAGAGATTTCATCTGGAAAAGGACATATAAAATAACCTACGCATTTGTTAAGATTTGAGCTGGTTAATATGTGTAATATTTTGTGTGTTCAATAAATACAACTTACTATTAGTACGAGTTTTAGAAATATTGAAATGAGGAAATTGCAATCCTGTGGATATCTTCCTTTTTTTACTTAATATTTTGCCTCTGTGATTTCCTTAGCCCACATTTTTTCTGTCAGTATATAAAAAAATTCTCTCCTCAATATATCATTTAAGAAAGGGCTGTTACCAATTTGCTCTTACCATCTTCCATCTCAGACCACAAAGATATATATATATATATATTTTTTTTTTTTTTTTCTAAAGGGCCAAGTGGACCTAACTGCTGAAGCTGGGTGAGGGGTTCACATAGGTTCACATCTTCTCTACTTTTGATGGGTTTGAAAATTTCAATAATACATTTTTTTAAAGATTTTATTTATTTATTTGAGAGAGAGAGAGAGCAGGGGAGGGGGAGAGGGAGAGGGAGAATCTTAAGCAGGCTCCACACCCAGGGCAGATCCTGATGTGGGACTTGATCTCATGACCCAGAGATCGTGACCTAAGCTGAAATCAAGAGTCATAATAACTGACTGAGCCACCCAGGGACCCCTTAATAATACATTTTTAAGACATATGTTAGAGGACATGAGACTAACTACCTAAGTACTGTGTGTATTATGTATTGAAAACAAATGTTCAAAGTGATGACTGAGTTCATCTTTCTGTTAGTTTGCAGATTTGTATGCATATATTAGTGGGTAGGGAACACAGTGGGCATGGGGTACTCATGTATTATTCATGTTCATTTTTGTCTAATATTTGTCACCTACCTTTGGAATGGTTTCTCATCAAATGTATGTAGACAAAAAGTTAAAATCATGCATTTGTTGATATCTTAAAATAATAAATATAAATGTAAAACTCATGCAAGATAGGAATTTTTGACAACTCACCTTTATCTAAGAAGTATATCAAAAATGAAAGGAAGGGGGGAAACACATTTTTTCTTTTGATTTAATGTAACTGACATTTGAGACCTATCAGTAAATATAGATCATGATTGGAAGAAGCAACATTTATATTTTTTGTGGGAATATATTATTAATATAAACATTATACTACCATTCTATTTTTATTTTTTTAAGATTTATTTTAGAAAGAGTGAGTGGTAAGGGAGGGGGAGAGGGAGAGAGAGAATCCCAAGCCAACTCCCCGCTGATCACAGAGCCCGATGCGGGGCTTGATCCCATGACCCTGAGATCATGACCTGAGCTGAAGGCACGAGTCTGACACTTAAACAAGTGAGCCACCCAGGCACCCCACTATCATTCTGTTTTTTTAAAAATTTACAAGTTCTCTATATTTGCTGATTGACTTGCTGATTGTTAGGAAAGAATACATGGTCTCAAAAATAAGGAAATTGTTTCTGCAACATACATTTATCTTTCTATAAAACAGGAAGATGATCCAAGTAGCATGTGCATCAGCCTGAAGAATGTATTTCTTTCGCCACCAATATAACCAAGTAATTTTTTTTAGTCATATATGTTCAAACTTTTAGAATTTAATTTTGTACACACTGAAAGAGTGCTGATTTTGGAAGACCCTTAAGCTTAATATCTTTGACACATTAAAGCCATTTTGTTTAGAAATTTAAGCTTCAGGTCTTATTGATTGATAGTCTCCCATAGATCATAAATGCATGATTCCCAGGCATGAGAACATAGGAAAAAATCTCTCCTTTTTCTCTTCAACCTTGCCAATTTGGGGAGCAAATATCTTAACATTTGGCTGGTTCCCAGTAAAAATCAAAAGGAGACAGAATCTGGGGCATCCGGCTGCATGATCCTCGTAAAGAACTGTGAAGGATCTGAGATCTTACTCTCCTTGCAAACTAGTAAGTAAACGTGCCACAGTTTTCATGCATGCTGGCAGAACACTTGAGACTCCTGGGGTCAGACAAATGATTTCTTTATTAGCAGCAATATAGTAGCCAGAGTCTCAGTCTGTGCCAGTTCTCTGAGCCCAATTTCCTAAAAGATGAAACAGTCAGGTGGTACCTGTACATGCATACTCAGTGGATTGTGTTACAGGAGAGGAACTTAAGCTCAAGGAGCCCAAATCTTTTATAATGAACAGTAAACCTGCCTAATCTTTGCCCCAGAGGGAGTCACTATCTTTATTAGAAGAAGCAGTAAGCAGAGCTGCCCTTTGCTCTTGAGAGAGACACAATCCCTAACTTTCATCTGTTTGTTATACAAACATTCTTGGAAGGATAGTCCAGAGCAAAGGCAGTTCATGCTTCTGCTCATAAGATGTGCAGAAGTACAAGACACCCATAGTAAATTTTCCCTTCACAGACACAGAAAAAAACCCATTAAGATCAAGAGTTTTTCTAGAACAGTAGTCAATTGTGTGCCATACATCAGGCAGTGGGCTAGAACAGGAGGTAAGAGAGCCCAGGAAAGTGAAGAATGACATTGGACGGGAGCTGGAGCTAGAAGAGAGTTGGTTATGTTTACTGCTTGAAAAAAGGAACCAATAGAGAGAGGGAGACAGAGAGATGAGGAAAAGCACACAGGAAAATCTCCATAGGAACAATTACTATGATTGTGTAGACAATACTGCTTTTTCCCTTGTTCGAAGCCTCCTCACATTGACAATACATAGATTTCCAACGGGGCTTCGATAAGCTATAACCTCAAATACCTTAACTCCTTGTTGTTACAAGGCCAGTCAACTCTAACCTGTTCTCTTTCTCTCTGTCCTTAGGCTTTTCTCCAAAGATATAAGGTCAATTTAATTCAATTTAACTGATTTGACCTGTTGGTGCTTATTGATGGCTCTGCCACTGATTAAGCATCCTATCTATTCTACTTCCTAATCACCCACAGTTCTTCTTCTCCTGGAGCTGGAAAGAATGACTCTCAGGCTGTGCCGGCCTCCAGGTCAGCAGGGAGATCCTTCCTCTAATGGAACTATGGATGACATCATAGTTGTGATTGTCTTTATGAAGAGACTCCCACTTCACTAGTTTTCATGTATGAATTTTGCAGAGAAAGACATCATGTCTATGGTATGAAGTCAGGACTGCTGTCAGTTTCTTACTTATCTGCTAACAAAAGAAAATGATTTTGTTAAAGGCAATAAATGATAGTCTCGAATTTATTTCTGGGGAGCAGATCTAAATATCTTGGTGAAATATAACAACCCTTTTGTGCTTTTAATTTGGGTGAGGATATTTGCCCCTCTTCTGCCTGAGCTAATACACATTTATTGAAATTCAATGGCACTGGCTCTCTCCTACATTTGTGGAGGGCAAGTGTACGTTTCATCTCCAACAGCTGGTAGAGATGAGTGCGGAGATTCCTTCCTGTGTGCACAAGAAGCAGCAGTTTGGCCCATCTGCTAATCAATCCATACTCCCGCACTTACTGTGACTTGAGCATGTCACTGAACTGCCATTTTAAAACTATATCTCAAACAGAGTGACAAATACCTATCCTGTAGTTATTAATATATGCAGAACACTGAGTCCAGTGTTTGTGTGCTAAAGAAAAAAAGAATTAGTTTAGTGAATATTAATTATTAGGGAGCTGCTAAAAGTGGAGCGCTCCAGAAAGAAAGGAGGAAGGGGGAAATAATTCCCATTATCTCCATCACCTACACCAAGTATGCATTCCTACTTTGCTCAGATAGTTTACAAAAAATTCACCCTGCCCCCTGTCCTTAGTTATAAATCCAATTCATTTTTTTCAAGATTGTATTTATTTATTTAAAAGCATGAGAGAGAGAGAGAGAGCAAGCGGAGAGAAAGAGGCAGAGGGAGAGGGAGAAGCAGACTCCCTGCTGAGCAAGGAGCACAACTGAGGGCTCCATCCCAGGACCCTGAGATCACGACCTGAGCCGAAGGCAGACGCTTAAACAACTGAGCCAACCAGCTGCTCCTAAACCCAACTCATTTATTCATTTATTTTTTTACTGAGCAAACACTAATGTTTCAGGATTTTATAGGCTAGCTGAGCATGAGGGAGGTTGGGAGCCTTTCAGGGGTCAGGGAACATGGAGAATATTGGGTTTATCTTGAACACGTAGCTCAAAAGTTTCCAACTCCTTAGTGAGTCTTTCCCAGACCCTCCACCCCCACCTTCCAGGTCTTGTTTCTCCTCACTCTTACTCCTACACTGTCATCTTGCACTGTCCCACTGTGTTACATTAATTATTTAGGTGCCTGTCTATCCACTTACATAATGAGCCCTAGACCGTGTCCTTGACCTCTAGCACTGGGAAAATGCTCAATACATGTGCGAATGAACTCATAAATAAATAGCATTCTGAATAAATTAATTAATGGCAATAGAGAAGTCCAGAATGGGAATGAAACTGTAGCCTTGTTTAATTAGAGCAGGGTACCTGACATCTTTACCTGCACAGGGGCAACATGAAGGCAGGCAGGCACGCACACTTTTAGGAGTTATCTGGAACAGCTATTTTATGGGGACCATGAACAAAAGGATAGGCCTTCTGGGGGGATTGGTCTGCTTTAGGGCCCTTTTCTTTCTCCTGGGATTCACTTTCCAACTCTACCTCCTACTGGTCTTCACCCAACATTATTCTGTTGAAGGGAGTCAGACTCAAGAACATTCTTGCTCAGTACTAGTGAGTGACCTTGGTGACTGTAGCAGAGGCTGGCAGGAAAGTCCAACCAGGCTGCAGAGCAAAGCCGACCACAGTGTTGAATAGGGAGCAGAGTAATCCTAGCCTGTTAAAGCAACCCTGCCCCAGGGGATGTAGTCAGTGAAAAGGGAATCAGAGCCCTTAAAATTCCAGGTGCAAAATCATCTCTTTCCTGAGTTATTATAACAACCCTTTTGGATGAAACTGGGGGTAGCAATATCAAGAAGGAGAAAGGAGCAGATATGAAACATTTTGGAGAATTACTTAATAGTAATACAGTTAGATTTTATTAAGCATCTACTGTGCCCCCAGGATTAAGAGTTTTGCATGCTTTATCAGTTTTCATCTTAAATTTAAACTCCATGATGTAGGTATCCTTGTGCTGATTTTATATGGTATGAGTCGTCGTATCTAAAAATGATGGAATTTTCAGAGTTCTGGTAGAACAATTGGAAAGGACATTTTGAGTAAAGATGCATCTGTACTTTGTACTACACTTTAATATAGTTATTCAGTATACGGTCAGTACAACTTTGGGAATAAACTATGGTTTAGTTCACTCACTTTCTAATGGATATATTTGTATTAGATTCCTCATAAGCGTGCTGTGAGGATGAACTCAATAAATATTATTATTCACTTATTATTTCTCATTATGAGTATTTGGTTAAAAAAGAACACCATGTTTACTTCTGGTAATGTATATGATTTTGTTTTCAGCTGTTTGAATGAACTTTCTGCATTTGACTGGGAATGATTTTCTTCTACCCTTAAACAAAAACAGTGTGTTAATGAGAATAGTGTGCTATTTTTCATTGAGCCCTATAAGTCAAACTCTGTGTAAACATTTTACATCCATTATTTTATTAATTTAATTCTAAAATTACATAGAAATCAATGAATGCTGGAGATAGATTTAAAAAATACTTTTTGTCACTAATATGTAGTTCATGGATGAGTCTATTACCCACTCTCTCTCACCCGAGTAATTAAAAATTGCTCTTCTATAGGTACCGATTCAAATCCTTCTTGGAAAGGAGCAGTATTCATTAAATGCGCTAAAATGAAATAATTGCATGAAGAGTGCGTCACCTTCACGCAAATCTGTAGCCTGTTTGAGGGGCTTGGGGAACAATAGCAACAAATCCTTCTTCCATATTTAAGTCATACCTAAGTCATTAACAAATTCTCAGTGGGAATTTTATAACACACATTTAATTATGATAGGATTCTAAAGTCAATCCAGGGGACGAAAAGGTTCTATTTTTTTTCCGAAGCCCAAACAAAAATCCTTGGTGTTTCAAAGCAAGGGAGCATATATAATATTTGAGGCTGTGGTGTCATTATTAAGCAGGTGGTTCATGTCTTCCTATTGTCATTGTGAATATGTCATTTATGCTAATCTTATAATAGTTTTTTTTTCCTTTTTAACCAAGTATAGGGTCCAGTTTAAGATTTAGAACTTGCCAATGATGCACAAAGGGAAGGGATTGGTATTATTTCATGTTAGTTGTAGTTTCTAGATAGGATCTGGAAAGAATTGGATAAAGGACTTTTTAATACTTCATCTAAGATTTTTCCTATAATGAGTAGTTAACACAAGTCAAAATTTTCTGTATCTTTTTCATTAAAAAAGTCAATAGTGATTTTTATCCTTATCAGTATTTTCACAGCACATAAAATAATGGATCTAGTTTTTAAAAAATAATTTTATGTCATTTGCCTCATTGTCTGACCTTTCAATCTGGTGGTGAGAAAGCCTGAGCTATGCATTACCTCAGTCAGAGTGATGGTCCCATGAGGTCTTTGGGTCTTTTCCCGTACTTCAGTGCTATGTTAAAGATGACCTGGAAGATTCCTTTGAGCTTTGGATTCTGTGATCCTTTAAGCATTGGTTGTTGACCAGAATCAGAATTTTCAAATCTAAAAGTATTTAACAATCATCTAGTTTATAAGCACCAAAAGGTAACTTCTTGTCTAAGATTACTGTGTTAAAGGGGACAGCAGTCTCTATGTTGGGTCTCAATGTGTAGTCAGGTAGTCTTCCCCAAAATGAGAGAACATGGATTTTGCCACTGTGTCTCCTATGTGAAATTCACATCCAAGGGTTATGTCATGAGGCCTCAGAAAATGTTCCTCTCAGAATTGTGTTCTGGTTATGTGCAAAAGTACTTCCAGTTAGCTTTTATGAAGATGAGGATTGGGTTGTGATTTTTTTTAAGATTTTATTTATTTATTTAATTGACAGACAGAGAGAGAGAGAGACAGCGAGAGAGGGAACACAGGCAGGGGGCGTGGGAGAGGGAGAAGCAGGCTTCCCGCTGAGCAGGGACCACAATGCGGGGCTCGATCCAGGACCCTGGGATCATGACCCGATCTGAAGGCAGTCGCTTAACCTTCTGAGCCACCCAGGCACCCCTGGGTTGTGATTTTGAAAGAGGTAAGAAGGAAAAGAAAGGAGAAAGGTGATACTTACAATAGAAATAATTGGATTTTTACATAATTTTTATCTATCCACAGGGTCCTATAAAATCTCTTCACTTTATATTTCTTTGGAAATCCTTTTTCACTTACATTTCCACGGTGCAACTTATTTTTTTCTAAATTAGGATCATCCATGTCTTTTTAACATATCTATTAATAGCCACCTTTGTAGATATCACCTCCTTAGTGTAGAGATATATTGGAGAATTGATTATGGCAGGGATAGGACAAGCAGAGAATGTTGTTGGAAAGATAGATGCTAGAAGAGAGAGGTGGGGATGTGAAGTATAAGGTTGCAAATGTAAATAACTTCTTAAAGAAGTTCCCATAAATTGGGGCGCCTGGGTGGCTCAGTCGTTAGGCGTCTGGCTTTGGCTCAGGTCATGATCCCAGGGTCCTGGGATCGAGCCCCACATCGAGCCCCGCATCGGGCTCCCGGCTCCATGGGAGGCCTGCCTCTCCCTCTCCCGCTCCCCCTGCTTGTGTTCCCTCTCATGCTGTGTCTCTCTCTGTCAAATAAATAAATAAAATCTTTAAAAAAAAAGTTCCCATAAATTAAAAAAATAAAATGATTATTATTGAAGTCCTTTTTTCCAGGTATCTTGAGGTTAAGCATTAAAAATATATTTTGCTTTTTAATGAGGACTATCTGTGACTTAGAGACATTAATGAGAATTTTTAATTTTGAAATACTTTAAACATTCAAGCTAATTTGTGCTACAAGTGTTTAGTTTACTCAGTGATATCATATTCTTTAAGTTAAATATCGTTTCAAGGAATATTTCCCCATTTAATCATGGGTCATCTTCTTTCTTTGAAGTGTGTGACACAAAAAGGGTAATTCGTAAAATAAGTTTCTATGAAATGGAGACAGAGATAAATGAGCTCACATGAAAGGAAAAAAAATGGAGGAACCCTTTAGGAAGAGGGAAGCATTCTTGAATATGACATTTGTGGGAAAATGGTGCTAGTCATTCATTTTTATATGAATGAAGGGGTTTTGTTTGGTTGGTTTTTGACAGTAAATTAAAAAAAAAGTTAAAACAAAAACCTAGTCTCCTCAAGGGCTAGATGTGAAAGGTAGACTTGTAGCATTCATCTCTCACACATAGGCTCTAAAATATTCCCAGTCATAAAGTTCTGGTAGATCCCTTTTTCAAAAAAGATGTACTTTTTCACAAATAACATTTAGGAATCCTTGCCAAACTTTGGAAGTGGTATGGCTATTAGGAAAAAAGAAAGAAAGAAAGAAAGAAAGAAAGAAAGAAAGAAAGAGAGAGAGAGAGAGAAAGAAAGAAAGAGAGAAAGAAAGAAAGAAAGAAAGAAGGAAAGGAAGAAAGGAAGGAAGAAAGAAGGAAAGGAAGAAAGAAAGAAAAGCAAGGTATTAAAGCCACTGATCAAAAGTAAATCTCCCTTCTGCAGATTGGAAACATTGAAGTGTAAGGATAAATGGGCAGGGCCATAAATACCTAAGAAACTGGGGTTCACGGAGTGTGTACTTCTAGTTGTGCTGTTTCTCCATTAACAACCGTACCAGATGTCTCAGATTTAGCTGATTTTATTTTCAGAAGATAAAAGGCGCCAAATCATCCACCACACTGGCACCTTTAACGAGCTGGGGTTATTTTGCCTCTTAGCTTACATGTGAAAATCAATAGGAAAGCTCACCCTTTTGCTTTCAGTCAAGTCTGGACACACTGGGAGTAGGGATGCAAAGTTTATTTGTGGTCCTATCATATACAATAAAGATCCTGTAATGGTTATTTTTCTGTCACCTTTGCTTGACCTGAAAAATTTTAATAGGATCTAAAATATCTCATGCTTGACCTATTACTGTCAAATAGCAATCAAGATGCTATGTTTAAAACCCACTTTAAAGCAGAATAACAACACATTTGCTAAGCAATATTGAATGAAATGAAGACTTCTCAGTAGTTTCTAGTAAAATCGTTGTTAGGCTGTGTAAATACAAACTTAAAGAATAGAGAAGAAACCTAACACTTAGGAGGAAGCTTGACTCTACTTTTTTCATGCAAAGTAACTCAAAACTTTGAAAATGGGTTACCCTTAGACACGTGTTTTTAAAAATAAATAAATACACGTGTATTTATAATATTAATTTGAAATTCTATGTTCATTAATTTAACACGTGCAGAGTAAATTCTGACCTATTTTATGCTACTGCGTAGTTATTTGTAACATTTATAAAGTGCCGGAGGAAAGAAGTTATTAGAAATACACGATCTAATCCACAGCAAATATCAATATATTTTTAAAATAAATTTGGAGAATTTATATCATGCCATATTTGGTAGGAACACAAAAAGGGGCAGATTTTAAATGCTTAAATGAATGATATTTTACCGTTCAAACGTGGTCTAAATGACGTGGCGTGCAGACTCTTGCTTTTCAGACGCTTGTCAGCTTCTTTCCTCTAATTTGACTAAGGTTATATGACGTTTGATATTTTGATTGCTCATCTTGTGGAAGACGACGATTAGTTATAGGTTAATAGAAACAGCGTACCACGACTGCAGACAGTAAGTTTGGAATCTGCTTATAACGAAATGTAAAAGCGCACCCTGCTAGGAACTCTACTATTCATGCTGAGGTTTAAACACTGGAATTGGGTTCCCAGTGGATTTTCACTTTCACAAGTACTTAATGCAGCTTTAGGTGTCTCAGGGGCAAACTGAACTGGCCACTGAATATCCTTTTAAAGGGGAGTTAACAATGGCTTAGTTCTACCTCTCTTGAAATACAGGATTCATGTTTTTCTCTCTTAAAATTTAGTGTTCCTAGAGGCAGTCGGGAACATTAGAGAATGAGACTGTATTTATCCATCCCAAGCTAGGTACAATGTAGGTGAGGGCAATCCAATGTTCCCTGCAGTGCTTTGTCAAAGCTTTTTAACCCTACGCTGAAAGGATAACCACTTCAGAGTGAGGTTACAATTGAAACTCCAAACCTATTAAAACTTGGGCCTTTACATTCGTGCAGGCTTTTGATTATAAAAAATTCTATGTACTTTTGAGGATGTACACTTCTGTGCCAGAGGTGGTATTGTGAACCCTGGACTTATCACAGGTGCAGCCAATTCTAGGATTAGAACTCAGACCTTAGATCCTTTCTTTTTGAAAGAGATTGTGATTTTATTTTGGGCTGGAAGAGTTATGAGGCAAACCAACTCAAGTTAAAGTCATAAAGTGCACATATAAATGGTGTCATCAGAGAAATTACAAATGTTATACATAGGATCAAAAATATCTCCTGCTCAAAAAAATCACACATGCATATACACATATACATAAGTAGATCATACAGAAGAAGTCATGGTAGCATTGTGTTTTGATAATTTGGAAATAAAAAAAAACCCACTTAGAATATATTAGTCAGGATAAGTTAGGCAATGCTGTGGTAATGAACAACTCCAAAGTCTCAATGACCTTGAACTTCACAGGAGTCATGGAGACTCTACAGGCATCTGTCTTTCACTCTTAGTGACCCAAATCCCCCAACATCTCAATACAAGGTTTTTGCCTTTGTTTTAGTGACAAGGGAAGAGATGGCCCAATATCTCACCAGGGTAAGTAAATGCACTCATCTGGAAGTGACACATTACTTCCACTCATGTTTCCTTGGCCAAAGACTATCAAAGGGGCAAGGGAAGTTAAAAGACCACTTCCTCCCATCCCCACCATAAGCCAAAGGAGGAGAAATGGATATACCAGGGAGTAACCCAAGTATCCACCACATAAGAGGTGACAGAATTATAGGTAGGAGATCCATTAACTTTTTAACTATCTCAAACAGGTATTGCTGAATTAACAAATATAACTGATTTTGAATAAAGGGAGATTCTGACATTATTCCTAATGATGTCTCCATAAAAATCAATAACATGATTTTTATAAAAACCACACAAATATGCATATTTATAAAGTACTGCATTTCATTAAATATTCAAGTGGCATTTCAATATTTAAACAAAATCCATAGAATAATTTCATTATTGTCACAGGCAGAATATTATATTACTTGAAAAGTACTCAATAAGATTGATTTGTGTCCTCTGTAAAATGTAGTCTCCACTGACCACTTGCCAGGTTGGGTTACAAGAGCCTTTCAAACCACAAACTGTGCTGTGGTCTTTACAATGCAATGCCTGGAATGCTTACACTAAGCTTTGGAACACTACAAAATATCAATGGCCAGTTCACAGCCAATACCTACCCGGGCAGAGGCACTTCGCTGCAGATCGTTTGAAGTAGCTATTACTGTAAATCAAAGGCTTAGTGTGTTCTTTTTTTTTTCCCTTTGCCCTTCTAGAATATTCATAAACAAATTGTATATCTCTGCACCCAGAAAAGATGGCCCCCTGATAAACCTCTAGCTATCATCATTTAATCCCTCCCCGACTTTTAAATAAACCCCATCAATACTATTCATTATTAATGAAAGGTAGGATGATTCCTGGATGAAGTTTTAGTTCAGGCGGCAAATCGATACTTCTGACCATGTCTGTTTCATTATTGACAACGTCTACCCACATTTACTCTTATAATTAAGTTTTAGTTCAACTCCTAACTTTGCTCCAGCGTTTGAAATGGCTATATGGTGTTCTTAATTTCAGCTGCTGTTTCATCTTTCTCAGTAGGTGCCTATTTTATTGTTAAAGGTCATACTCATTTGTCTGCTCCAACAAAGGCAGCCCTTAAAGTTGGCTGTGGTTTTGACAGACAGTGGTCCCTATAAGTGATGGCCTTCAGGACAGACCTGGCACTGGGAGTCAGTCACCACAGCAAGGGGAATAACAGATAACAAATCATGCCACTATTTTTCCTCTTGGCGTGATGGACGACAGCACAGCGGGGGTAACTTTTCAATGTCCTCAGATTAAAAACCCCTCAAACAAATGAGTTCTGAAAATACTGCCCAGAGGCATGAAAGGGAGCTGTTGGGCTCAAAATACTTTTAAAAAATAGGTTTTTTTTTTTAAATGTACAATTTATGGCCACTCAATGCAATTATCTAATTTTCAGTGATACTTTCAATTTTATACACACGAAGCTCAGCTATAGATTTGAGGGGCTGTTGCCATCATGGATGTAAAGCTTTCCAGAGAGAAGCATGTAGTGCTTTGCAAGGCATAGCAAACAAAATTCTAAAGGGAAATTTGGTATTTGTCAGAACATCCTATGCATTTCAGCGTACTACAGATTATTTTAAGCACTATTGTTTACAAGTGATATATTAATCAGCTACTCATTGAACGGTAGAAAGATAATCAAATGACCAAGCTCTTGGCTACATGTTAAATCAGCTCTTCATTTTCCTGGTCCATTGTTAGCATACCTAACAGCAGTGCAAAATAAAGTACGAATATTTCCACTTAAAAATATTAATTCTACTTTCCCTGACATATTATATTGTCCAATAATTTTTTATTAACTGAAAAGTAGAAGATGTACAAATCCTACATTTCTAGTTTAAAAAAAGGCAATCAATCAGGTGTATTTGTTCTATACCTGTCATTAAAATGACTACATATGATCAGGTAAATATAATATACAATAGTCATAATTTTATGTGTGTATAAAAATGTTGTATGTGTATATCATGAATGTGTATAAACCATAAGAAAAGGATAACGTTTGTCTGGATGTTTTAGCCATTTTAATAGTTTATGCCTGAGCAGCTTGCTGTAAACAGTGATTACGGTCCTCTCTCCCAGGAAGATTGATTCAGCAGTTTTGAAATGAGGCTGGAGATCGGTATTAATGTGGGTCTGAGGTGATCTAGATATCACTTGATCTAGCTGTAACTGGGGAACCAGGGTGGGCATGTTGACGTTGGATTAGCACTCCTAGGTCACGGTGTTTTGTACTGAAGTGCTGGCTTTGGAGCCAGGTGGACTAAGGTTTGAATCTTGGTACCGTCTTACTAGCTCTGGGATCTTTGACATGTTACTCACCTTCCCCAACCTCAGCTTTATAGATCGTCCCATGGCAATAACGAACCATATCTTGGAGGACTACTGGGGGATTAATGAAACTGCTGAATAAAAGCAAGTGGTCTTTACTTGCTAATTATACAACTGAAATGCTTAAGACAACACAATTAGGAGCTTGAATTAAAACACTTTCTTAGAAGATAAATGGACTCTCCCACCTCTCCCTGCCCTACAGCCCCTGGGCTTTGGGCCTTTCCAAGGCACCTTGAGAACTGCCAATATATATAGATGAAGTTATCTATTTTCAGTTCTGAACTCTAAATCTAAGACCTAAATAAATTAGTTCAGATATTAGCCACTTCCTCAAATCTTATACGTTCCTTGGGCTTCAGAGTGAACCTGGGCCCTTGGTAATCACTCATTCAACACACTTATTGAATCCCGACAGTACACCAAGGCTCCGGATTTTCTCCTCAGAGGATGAGATGAGCAAAACTCTCCACAGACAGGGAGCCATTCCAGGTAGAAGGGGGACTTGCTGTCCTTGTCTCATATCTCCAACTTTTTAATAATACGGGACAGGGTTCTCTGATTTCTGGTAGTGCCTCCATTTCCTCGCCTTTAAATGGCAATTATAACAAGCTTATCCATTGGGATAAGAATGAAAATGAGTCAATATATATGAAATGGCACCCAGGAAGTTACTTGCCCAAGGTCACACTGCTGGGACGTGTTTGTCGGGTTTGAACGCACATGCTGGCATCCAGGCATCGTAGCTCTGCTTTTGCTCGGGTTGTTTATAACTCCTTGATCTTACCAGACAGTGTGAATCTAACCAGAAGGGAGAGTAAATAGTAAAATATCTGAAGCTATGTAACGAGGCTTATATAGATACAATGAGATAAGGAAACATATTTAAAAGTAAAATGAAAAATGTACAATATTTAAATTTTTTATTTATTTACTTTTTTGTATAAGAATGCATACATTTTTCTCGTCTCCTTATTTTTCCGACACAATGGGCAGTACTACTATAGATTCCTGAGCCCCTGAAAGAGGTATCACAACAGTGCAGTGTGTGTGTGTAGGTATTATCTTATTTAGTCAGATGTAGCATACTATATTCACTCTTCTTCCCTCCTTGCACTTAATTCTATATGTATTGTTATAAAATTATTAATAGATCCTTTAATGTAGAAATATATAGAAACAAATAAGTCTACCTTTCAACAACAGTTGAAATTACCTTTATAGAAAAAGAGGGATTATAGGATATCCTTGTTCTGTACCTTGCTTATATGTAACATTATTCACTTGTTCCCAAAGTAGTATATATGAAGTTAATTTTTTTTTTTTTAATGACCGTTTAGAATTACAATGTTAGGCTAAAATGTATGTATCCCCTCTTCTTTTGGTGGACATTTAAGTTGTTTTTAAGTTTTTAAAGCCATTTTCATAGCATTTCATTACATATTTTTGTAGAGTCTCTTTCCCATCTTGTAAGATGTCGGCGAAAAAGCTGAGAAGCCGGAGACTAAGGAGAACTAACCTGAATTCTAAGAAGGCTGATGCCGGTGGCAAGGCTAAGAAGGGTGACCCCAAGGCTAAAACGCCAAAGAAGGGGAAGCCCCACTGCAGCCGAAACCCTGTCCTTGTCGGAGGAATTGGCAGATATTCCCGATCGGCTATGTATTCCAGAAAGGCCATGTCCAAGAGGAAGTATTCGGCAGCTAAATCCAGGGTTGAGAAGAAAAAGAAGGAGAAAGTTCTTGCTACTGTCACAAAACCAGTTGGTGGTGACAAGAACGGTGGTACCCGAGTGGTTAAACTTCGCAAAATGCCTAGATATTACCCTACTGAAGATGTGCCTCCAAAGCAGGTGGGCCACGGCAAAACACCTTTCAGTCAGCACGTGAGAAAGCCGCGAGCTAGTATCACCCCCGGGACCATTTTGATCATCCTCACTGGGCGCCACAGAGGCAAGAGTGTCGTTTTCCTGAAGCAACTGAGCAGTGGCTCGCTACTTGTGACTGGACCTTTGTCCCTCAGTCAAGTTCTTCTGCCTAGAACACACCAGAAATTTTGTCATTGCTACTTCTACCAAAATTGGTATCAGCAGTGTGAAAATCCCCAAATATCTCACTGATGCTTACTTCAAGAAGAAGAAGCTGCGTAAGCCCAGACGCCAGGAGGGTGAGATCTTCGGCACCGAGAAAGAGAAATATGAGATTACAGAGCAGCGCGAGTTTGATCAGAAAGCTGTGGACTCGCAAATTCTGCCAAAAATCAAAGCTGTTCCTCAGCTTCAGGGCTACCTCTGCTCTGTGTTTTCTCTCACAAAGGGAGTTTACCCTCACAAACTGGTGTTCTAAATTTCTTACAAAGAACGTAATTAAATAACTGATCCATTTAAATAAATAAATAAATAAATAAATAAATAAATATGTTTGTAGCTATATCTTTAAACTCTTATGATTGTATTTTGGTAGGATAGATGTCTGGAAATTAGGTTGCTGTCTTAGAGTATATGGATTTATTTTTTTTATTCTCTTGTCAATTTCCTTTCCAAAATCTGTACCAATTTATGATACCACAAATATTGTAGGAGAATGTCTGTTTTTTATACCCCTGGAAATACTGAACCATATCAATTTTATAAGTATAGATTTCATTGATTCTTAGATATACATTTTCCCCCATTTTTAACAGCTCTAAAATTTGAATATGTCTTATAGTCAACAACATGTAATAGTCAAATCCACTTTCTCCATGATACATAAATACATAATTGTGTTTTGGGTCACCTGGCTGGTTCAGTTGGTTAAGCCACTCTTGATTTTTGGCTCAGGTCATGATCTCAGGATCTTGAGATTGAGTCCCGTGTCAGACTCTCAGCATGAAGTCTGCTTGAGATTCTGTCTCTCCCTCAGCCCCTCCACCCGTGAGCATGGGGCACAGTCTCTCTCTTGCTGTCAAAATAAATAAATAAAATTTTTAAAAAGATCATGATTGTGTTATTTATAATTGATGATAACTTAGTTTAATGAAGTATGGCATTTTTCAACCTGACCGGTAGTGAAAATCAGATCTTAATGCTGTTCGTGTTTTATTGTATTAATATCTAGTGACACTGTGTATCTTTCCAATTTTATATTATCCACATGTAATTTTTCTTTTATAAATTGTTCATATCTCAATTAATTTTGTAACAGTAAATATAAGGAAATTAGGATGTAGACTGTTGAAGAGCATTTTGTGGTGGACAATCTTTAGAAAACTAGGTACATCAAAAACTTTCCATGACCCAGTCAGTGTCTTGCTAGGGCAGGACTGTTTTCAATATGGGGATCTGTTCCCACACAAAACATTATGTATCTCTTCACAATGCCTATCTTGTTAGGAAAAGAGATTTAAAAAATTTTGTTTTTTAACGGACAAAGAGCACATTCTTCAGAGAAAAGTGGGCACTCCTCTTGTGAGAGAAAACCTTTGGGTCCTAGAATCAGCACTTTCCTCTCTAAGTTAGAGTAGAGTTAAGGCAACCATGCTTGCTTGCTTTTTTCCAGCACCAACACAATACATTGCTACTGGTGGAAAGAACTCTTTGTTCCTGAATCTGACAATTGTTATCTAGCACTCTAATTGTGGTAATATATATTTTATCAAGATTTCTCCTGCTTGATTCAAATCAACATTCCTTCCCGTGTCTCTATCTCATATCCTTTTAGCTCAATGGTTCTTAATGGGCATGATCCCTACTGTGGGGATCATTTGGCAGTATCAGGAGACTTTTTTTTTTTTAATTGTATTGACTGGGTGGAGAAAGGGTGGGTAGCTACTGGCATCTAGTGGGTAGAAGACCGGGATGCTGTGAAATATCCTGTAATACATAGGACAGCCCCCACAACAAAGCATTATTCATCTAAAATATCAGGAGTGCCACAGTTGACGAACCTTGCTTTAGAGTCTCATTTTAAATGGGTTTAACCTACAAATCACAGTGTTTGGAATTTCAGTATAGTCTCTGGGGATTCTCAACACCTACCCCACCCCCTCCCGCCCACACCCTGACGCATAGCACCTGAGTGATGTAACATACGTTTTATTAATAATAGTTTCCCACAGGAATGGTGTAGGAGGGTGGGGACAATGATGTCATGCCTGTAATTTGAAAAGAGCTCCCAGGTGATTTTGATACCACTTCCTCCTCCCAACAGTTGTGTTACCACTGTAATTTAGAAAGTCTGAAGACAGTGATTGTCAAAGTACTTTGATTTACATCCTTCCCACCTCTTCCCTTCTTTAAGGTTTACCACTTCTTTGTCTATGGTTGCTTTTGAAAGATAGACAATGTCTTAAGTTAGGATTTTCTACTTATAAAATAGAGTATCTTTTGTTGTGTAATGAATTTGGCCAAAATAAGATGTAAGTTTTCTGAGAAATTAAAAAATACACACACATAATTAATTCTACAGTATTACTTCAAACCTTGGACAAAGAATCCTTTCTTTATAAAAGTGAATGACTCTCAGGAAGTTGGTTTTATTTGGTATTTAAGTACTTAAGTACTTACTCTGAGATCCCTGGTCTACGATAACATGGGATAAACCACATTTTCTGATTTCTAAATTTGGGTCGTTGTTCATATAGCATTAATATATCCAATCCTATAGTTCTTATACAGAGAGAGTATCCATTTCCGTAATGCTGTCCTGCATGCGCTGGAAGCCCTGCATCAAAGCAGTGAACTGCTGCAGCCGGCCCTGCGCAGACTAGGAATGTGAGGACAGCAGAGGCCACGCTGAGCTCAGCAGGTAGCGCTCACCATCCCCATGGAACACAGCCACTGTGCACGCCTCTCTGCCTGTGTTCTCTGTCATCTGCCAGCATTTGTCCTTCAAGTCTCAGATATGGCAAGAAAAAAAAGGTCTGATTGTGGTGCTGGGGAAGAAGAACAGGATACGAGGGGGAGGGATCTCCACCGGTTACTCCTAATCTCTGCCCTCCTTGGTTGGCCTTTCTCTCTGCTCTCAGAAAATTGTAGCACTGTATTGGTTTTTCCAGCAGCTACCTGTGGTGTTCATCCTTACCTGTTTATGCAGAGCAGTACCAACACTTTCAAACCAGTCAACAGAAATAACCAGTTTAGAACAGCCTAGGGTCATTTGAAAATGTCCTACCTCTCAAGCAACGGTCCTAGAATATGCAAGTATCAATTGCTTTGCTAATTGTCATATCTATGAATCTATGCTCCTGGTATCTGATCACGGGAATCAAATATGATACCCGTATCTGATCACGGTTATCAAAGCAATACAAAGATGACATTAAAGACAAATATGATAAGAAAAACCGAAGACTGCGGAGAGTAGATTACGACGAAGGCTGAAATATTTTGCACAATTGTCTTCTGAGAAGTATATCAGTGTGGCTTTTCAAATGTGACATGCTCATAAGGCTGCAGCTTGAGTTCATCACAAAGCAATTGACACGCTTTCCACTGAACAAGGGGGGAAAAGTGGCACCTAAAATGTAACCTCTACTTTGCTGCTTTCCCTTCCATTTCATAATCAATTACAATTTGTTGTGGGTTTCTTTGTATTTTACTTTAAATATACATAAATTAAATAACCTTTTATATTCATATTGTTAGCCAGAATTGAGATATAAATATAAGGACTTTTCTGATTTAAGGCATTTGTTTTTATTTCTTTTCCAGCATGCCATCTGTCAGAGAGGAATGAAAACAACAACATATGGATGAATTCTTTTTGTTTATCTAGATATTTTGGAATCAATATGTTCCAAAATATGTTGCCAGACTACATGATGTTCTGGATTGCCAGTGCTTACATTTGGGTCTCTGAATTAACTTGCACAGGATAAAATTTTAACCCTGCAAGATGTAGTCTATGTATCAATACCAAAAGATACGACAATGAAGAAAATTTCCATTTTCTAAAGTCAAGACAGCATTAGAGTCAACTAGAAGTTTTGGATTGTGGGCTTACCACAGTTTCAGAAATGACTTTTTTGTAAAGTGGTATCTGAAGCTCCTATTAAAATCTTCATATTCCTTTTAAGTTACTAAGGAAAGATTATATTGCTCCCTGTATAATTTAGCATAACACGAAGGCTTTGCTGTATTATAAATTGGTAATCCAAGTATAGTGTAAAAGTTGACACTCAGCTGCATATTACATTGAACCACATGAAATTGCCATCTTTCTAGGTAAAAATATGGGATGGACAAATGTGTAAATAAGCTAGAAATACGAGTGTAGCCAAAATGCAAGTAGTTACAAATCTTTTTTTTTTTTTTTGCCCCAGTTGCTTTATCTTTACACAAAAATATGTTATGATTATTATGATTATTGTTATTTAATTTGGGGTGAGCAAGCATAGGATCCTATGTGGTTAGAATTTCAGCACATAACTATTAGCATTTGCTTACTTTTCTTCTTTTTAGAATCAAAACATTGAAAAAGATTCCATTTTGAGCATATGTGTGAACAGTGGACATTGGTGCGTCAGTTCAGTTCAGCAAATATTTACTGAGCATCTACTGTTTTCCAAGCAATGCTGTGGGTTGGGGGGTTACACAAGTGAATAAGACACACTAATGACTTTAGGGTACTTATTTTCAAGGGAGAGAGAAACCCATCACCATGCTTCAATGTAATGTGGTAGTCTTCATTATTTAGAGCACAGACTTTGGCCCAGTGTCCCAGTCTGAATGTTAGTTTTGGTTCCTACAAGCTGAGTGACTTGGATAATTTCCTAAATCATCTGTGCCTCAGTTTTATTGTCTGTATAGTGGGGGTCACGATAGGTATGCATCTCTTAGCATTATTGTAGGGATTAGGTAAGCTGATGGAGGCAAAGGGCTTAGTACCCACCAGGAACATTGTAATCACTCTCAGTGTTAGCTGTTACCATTATTAATAATAAAATAGTGTAAGAGGATATTTGCTTTTCCCATATCTAAATTTTTTTTTGTTAGGAAATGACATATTTTGGGGCCTTGTCAATTTAGCTAGAAAGTCATAGGCATTGCAGGCAACCTATCCTGGGCTCAAATCTTTATTAGTTCTTAGCCATGTGGTTCTCAATTTTCTTATTTGTAGAAATAGGGATAATACTACCACATTTTTATGGTTTTCATGAGAATTTAATAAGATAATGTTTATAAAGGCTGTCAGTGAGTACTAACTATTAATATTTATTAGATAAAAAATCCATTCACACCTATATATGTCCAAAGAAAATAAGGAGCACTATGAAAAATGTGTTGTCATTCAACTAAAAATAATATTATACTTTAAAGAATTATAACCTAATTCCGAGATTAAACAATTCTCAACCTTAAATCTCATTTTAAGTTTGGTTCCTACCAAGTTCTCTCTTTTTCATCCTTATAGAAATGGTTTTTCTTATTTGCATAGTACTATATAAAAATTCTTACAAATGTAAGATATTATCTTGTTTTTGCATTTTAGAAAGGAAGCTGCCTACACAAATTTGTAATGTGATAGAGTTTATGCTAATTTTGCCATAAGTTTCATGGGTATATGGAGGCTTGTTAATAATTAAAAAATTTTACTTCTTCGAGTTACAAATAAGTATTACAGTAAATACTTTCCAATCTTTATCTGACATGACATCTTACCAATACAGGCATCACAAAATAAATAATTTATGAAAAATATTTATTTAAAGAGCTGTAATTTACCTTGCATTTACCATATGCCATTCATCCAAGTAGCAATATAAAATATTCATTAGAGAAACTCATTAAAACAAACTTCTATACAATGAAGTGACGGGCCAACAAAAAACATCAATCATAGCAGGGCTTTAACTTTTTATTAGTGCATATGGGCACACTAATATTTCAAAGTAGAAAATTATGAATATTTTGCTCTGACTCTGGAATGACCAGGCTGCTGCAAAGACAAATTTGATAAGAGTATAACAAAGACAGGAACTGGTTTTTCTTCATTTGTTTTCATTTTAGTCAAGAAATCAGTGACAGTTCACTGAGATTTATTTTATTAATGATGAATCAACCTGATGCTATAATTAATGGGAAATCTATAGCTAATCTTAGAGGAAAAATAACTAGGCACATAATGATGTTTAAGCCTGGCAGAGCCAAACTCCGTGCCTCTGTCTCTTGAGTCTGTGTGTTGCAAGCAGAGTAGTCACTGTGAATATCAGAAACTCCTACTGTACTTCCAGGCCCATGCCTAAGGAGCAGTGTTTACAAAACACCACAAACGCTGGACTTCAGAAAACCGATTCTACTGACACCAAGTAGCTGCAGAATTATTGCATTGCCAGCTTAAAACATGCGTACACGCGCACACGCACACACATACAACTTTACAATTCTAGTGAAACTTCTAAATACAGACAGTATTAAAATTCAGGAAAAATAACAGGCTCAAATCAATGCATTTACGGGCTTCACATAAGCAGCATTGTATTTCTCTGGATTTCCCTATATAAACTAATTCACAATTCATTAGGAAGTTCTGTTAAGTCTCTGCTTCACGTTCGCTGCCCTTCTATTACACTGTTGATCTGTGATTAAATGTTCTAATAAAATTAACTGGCTTTGCTACAAACAGAACATCTGGAACTATGTTTAATTTCATGTCAAACATACACAGGAAACACCTGTCTAGGTGAAGTAATTTCTAAAAAAAAAAAAAATGACATTAATCCATCTGTTTTGGAAAATGGTGTCATGGTTGTCACATTAAAAGGTAATATCAACAAACACAGAAACCCTAAATTGCTTTGGAGCATACGTTTTCTAAAATGAACAAAAAATGGCTTATCCAAATGTTATTGTGTCAGTCTTATTTTGTGCTGAATAATAAGAGGCCTCCTTTAACTCAGCAACTTTCAATACCTGCCCTGTAAAACTTCCAGATGTGAAGTCAGTCCCTGTACTTAAAAGATTAAAACCACTGTTGTGATTCTTTATCTGAGTATCTGCGCTGAGATCAAGCTAATACAGTCCATTGATTTCCTCATGCGAGAGGTAGACTTTACGTGCATTTTAAAGTATACAAAAGTATGAACAACTGATTTTTATATGATGCCAATGAACAAGCATATGCTTTTTAGAAATTAAAACTTCACATGTGTATATAGCTAGCAATGGCTTTTGATAGAAAGATATGAGTACACAACGTCAGCCTGATAGAGAAATTGGCAATATGTTATTTGTGATCTTTTTTCTCCTTTCATTCAGTGTTTTAAGATTCTCAGCTTATTGGGTTCCAAAGTGCTTTCTCTAAATCCTCCTTCTAATTTCTATTTCTTTGTAGAACACAAGTGGGTTCCCAAGATGGTAGGTTTTGTTTTGCTTTGTTTTGTTTTTTTTACATGCCTTTTAATAACGGTTTAGTGATTGACTTATTTTGTGAGTCATACTATCTTCTCATTTAAGAAATGAGGCAGCCGAAGAGTAAAAAAACTAAATAACTTGACCAGGACCACCAGACCTAAAATGTCGTTAATACAGATGTTCTTTGCAAGCTTTTGCCTTGAAGTGCATCCTGAGGCAAAGGGGAGGTTCTTAGTGGGGGGAGGGGAAGAGGTTGGTGAGAAGGTGAGAGGTTTAAAGGCACAGTCCATGAAGCCTGTCTTTATCTTGGGTATTCTTAAAAAAGTAAGATGAATGTCTAATTCTACTTTCCAGCATTGTTATACATGTAAAAGGGTGCTACTTTGTTTTTTGTTGTTTTTCTAAAATATTTTTAAAATACATTTAAAGTTCTAAGAAGATATGCCTTATACCTAGCAGGTTTGCTGCAGCATGACTTAGCCTACTCACAGCACCCAGTTTTGTGTCCTCAGGGTATAGGCACTGAAGGAAATTAAGGAAAACAGTTTTTTTTTTTTTTTTTTTAAAGGCCATTATGCCAGCCTGGAATGTTCTGAGAAATTACAATAAGGTTTTATTTTAAAAATATGGTTAGTAGAATGGAATGATGCAGATTTGTTAACTATAACTAAGAATAGATGTGTTACTGGTACAGAATCTTAGAATACTTTTAAACTTAATTTGAAAAGTTAGTGTTTAACTCTTGGTCAATAAATTATTGATGTTACGGATGTTCATAGTTGAAAGTGACAGATTCTTATGCTGTTTACTTCTGGAACGGCTGAGACAGAGCAGAGAGGTAAAGGTTTTGGCTGACTCTTGGCTGAATTCTAACAGTAGTGAGAATGTGTTACAAAAGGGAGTTTGAGCACATCCCTTAGTTGTAAATTACGTACATTAAAGCAGACTGGAGATACCAAGGTAGGAAAAGAGTGGCCAAGTGGAGGAAGTAAGGGTAGAGGCACTGTAGAGAATGACAATCAAATTAATAACCTATTTCTGGCTGTCTAGTGACAAATATTCCTAGGACCAAATTGATGCTAAACTCCTGTAATGGCATTTCTGTGCCAGCGAGTGTCATGTCACAGTTTCTGTAACCCTGACTTCCACTGTCATGGGTCAAAACTTGTCCCTGGGGATGAGAGGAAGGTGGGGCAGGTAGGGTCTTGAAGCTTTTTCTCATGTCCACTAAAGCACTCTCTCTCTCTCTCTCTCTCTATTTTAGATCTATATATTTTAACTGAGTTTCTTTATGAACTGTTTTTTTTTTTCTTTTGTAGGTGGTTTTCTGCTACTAAAAATTTTTGTTTTAACTTTTGGTTTGGCCAAACATTTATTTTTAATTCATTATATAAGTTGCTTTCCGTTTTTCAATTGCATCAACTCCGACTCCATAAAAGGTAAGGTTTTTACTGGTTACTTAGTGTTTTGGTGGTGAAACACTTTGCTGAGGTTGAAATCAATGCTTCCAAATATTATTCAAAGACATTATTTTTACCTATTAAGTTATAATGAAGCAGTATTAATTACTTAGACCAGAGGTTGGCACACTTTTCCTGTAAAAAGCCAGTTTATAGATATTTTCAGCTTTGTGGACCTCATGGTCTTTGTCACAACTACTCAAGCCTGTCATTGTAGGGAGAAAGAAGGTAAGAGATAAAGAATAGGAAGGGCTGTGTCCCAATAAAACTTTATTTACAAAAGAGGCAATGGGCTGGATTTGGGCAGCAGGTTGTGGTTTGCCCACCCTTGACTTAAACTACGAAAATCTATGGAAATCTTAGACCATAAAATCAATAATCATCATATAAATTAAAGCACATGGATCTCAAAATGTAGAAACATTGCAATATTGTCTCAATTATATGCATGAGATATTGTTCTTCTACCATGAAAACATTATTTCAAAATTTTATACCTGAACCAAGTTGGCCATCCTAGGAAGGTCCTCAATTTCCAAGTCTAAGTAGTAGAACTAAAGTAAATGCAGCCTTGGTAGGATAAATTGTGGAGTAATGCAAAGAAAATATAAATAAATATAAAATGTCATTAAGTAACTATGATAAATTTAATAACGTTGATGCAATGTAACTTTGTGCAAAATAAATAGCTAGAACAGGAAATTATAAATTCTCATGAATCGTAGGATAATTTGCTAGTTATAAAAGCAAAAACTGACTGATTAATCACATTAAATACGGAACTTTCTAAAAGGGCATATTAGACTATTAACTGGAATTCTAAGAAAAGGTAAACTAGTGGGGTCATTATAGGAGCAAACAAAAACAAAACAAACAACACATGCCAAAACCAAAAATCTTCATATAGCAAATAGTTATGGAAGTGTCAAGCATCGTGGCAAATCCTAGATCTCTAGGTCTTGTTTCTCTAATCTGTTGTTGGTGGTCTTGGTGGTAGTATGATGTCTTTTCTATCTCTAAATTTCCATGATTCAATTATGTGTTATGATTTCCAGAAGAGGGAAAATCAAAACAAAGTTTACAGAACAACACAAGCAAATTTACTTAGAAACTAAAGTAATTGAAGATTGATGTCTAAATCCATTTAAGGAAACTTCCTTAATGTCTTGACATGGAACATTATATTCTTTTAATTGTGTATCCCTCTTGCATGTGTTACTCTGCAATACTAAAAAACTGGCAGCCAGTTACAGACTACTTCTATCCTTTGCCTCTATCAGTTTTCACTATGTACCCTCCGCTTGGAACACTTTTCTTCTGGTGTCATATATATGTACAGTCGGCTCGGCCTCCGGAACTGCTTAAAAAACGGTATCTTCTTGTTGAAACCTTTCTTAGGGACGCCTGGGTGGCTCAGTTGGTTAAGTGTCTGCCTTCTGCTCAGGTCATGATCCCAGAATTTTGGGATAGGGTCTGTATCAGGCTTCTTGTTCAGCGGGGAGCCTGCTTCTCCTTCTCCCTCTGCCTGCCGCTCCCCCTGCTTGTGTTCTCTCTCTCTCTCTCTGGCAACTCTTTTAAAAAATCATTAAAACAAACAAACAAACAAGCAATCTTTCGGAGGACCCTGGTCCTCTTTAAGGTTAATGTTGATCATTCTCTCCTCTCTGAATCTTTTATGTAAATTTATTATTAATGTATTTTACAGATGAGGAAATTGAGGCTCAGGTTCAGGCTTAGGGCCACAGCTGGTAAGAAATGGAGCTGATATTTGACGCCAGGTCTGTCTTATACCACTTTCACTGTCTCATGAAAGACATATGACAACATAGGCAGGTAGACGTCAAGGTAGTGGAGGTCATGACTTTTCTAACTAGGAAAATAGGGCATGTTGATGGAAAAATATTTGGGAATAGAGAAGAATTTAAAGAAGAAAAGGAAAAGTACATATTTCCACAAACTATTTCTTTAGCTTTTTTGCTATTCTAATTTTGCAGTTTTCCTTTAATATATGTAATGAATACAATTTTGTTTCCTGCTTTTCTAACCTAACATACAGTAAACAATTTGCATGCAATAAAATATTCTACATAAAATAATTTTCAATGGCTGCATAACCATAATATGTGGTCAAAAGGATATAACACAATTAAATAGTTTCTGAACACAATGGTTATCTTCAATTTTCCCAGGTAAGTAGTGTTGATACATACATATATATACTCATACACACACATCATGCTATTTTCAACTTTTTAAAGTATGTTAAAATTGGAATGAATGAGTCCAAAGCTATGAACATTTTTATGGTTCTTGACAGAAATTGATAAAATTTTTACTTGGATAATACAGGGATACACGGATAGCACATTGCCTGGAACATTGTAAACACTCAAGAAATGCTACCTATGTTTTCAAATTGCTTTACAGAAAGGTAGTGATAGTTTGCACTTCCATCCAAGTGACACGGGCAGTCATCCCACATTAAACTGGCTGACTGCTTAAGCATTTAAAGTGTTTCATTTAATTAATAATGCTTCCATTGTTATTTAACTTTGAATAGATTATATAGGCCAGAAATATCAAAACCCCCCAATAATTTTATGATTTCCCTTCTGATTATCATTACTAATTCCTGGATAGAGAAGAAAATGATATATGAAATTTCTCATTCCAATCCTATAATTTCCCTTTTAAAAAACTTCCTTGCTTACAGCTGTAATATATAGGAGATGTATTATCTCCTAACTGGAATACTCTGAAATTCAATCTGGATATTTTTAGTAAAATTTTAGGAACTTTTTGGGAAACTAATTTATAATGTTTAATTTTCTACATTAATTTAAAGGCAAAATATAGTGGGATACTTTTTGTTATTATTTTTGAATTATATACAAATATACAAAAGTTGTTTTGAATGGCTGCTAATAACAAATGAACTAAAACCATCCTGTTTAAAATTATACTCCAAAATTAATTCAGGAATCTTAATTTCAATTTGTCATGGTTAAATCTGAGAAATCATCAATATTCAGCAGTTGATTATAAATAGCCTCATGTTCTTTGATTACCAATGTGTTATTTGAATTTGCATATGGTTAAGGTGTTTAGCTTTGTTTATTACTCTTATTATTTTTTCAAATGCATTTTTCTCTCTAGGGTTTAGGAGTCTTAATATAATTGATGCTTTTAAGACGTCTTTTGATCAAGGCAGGATTTGCTTAAAATCCATATGAAATAACTATAGTCTACTTTTCTCAAGTGCAGATGTCACTCTACCTCAGACCCAATAATTCTACAGCTAGTACATGGCCAATTTACTCCTGACAAATATCTGTGTTCTGAAGCTTTCTTTATGTCATTGAGTTTTCTACAGTTGGACTATTCTACAAATTTATACCCCCAACAAATATGATTCCATGCTAATACATGGCATATTTTGATCATTCCTACATAATGAAGTTCTTCTTTTTTTTATGTTGGAGAAAAAAAAATCTCTTGTCTAATACAAACAACATTATCTCTAAAACTCTGATACATCATCATACATGCAAAACCAAAGCTGTGCTAGGCTAGACTGGCAGATTAGATGAACCACTTCAATTTTCCATCAATCAAATTATGGTTTATTGTTCAGCTGAACTACCTCAGGCAACACAAATCTAAAAAAACTGTCATTTTGGAAACATTACATTTTTTTTCTTGTCACATTATAACCCAAGCTGTAGTCATAAAAAAGAATGTCATACCATTACTGACTCATAATATTCCTTAATTTCAGAGCAGCTAATTCATCTATAGATTGGGCTTGGTGCCTACATTTAAAGATGATAGCAGTGTTGGGTTATAGTATTGTCCAGCCACATTGCTACCTTGATTATTTCTGAGATAATGGTGACTTAAAAACTGTTCAATTCAACAAAGGGTGGTTGCTGAAAGTGGTAGCTTAGAGACCAGAGTAGACAAGAAAAAAAATGTCAATTTTTGACCCATCTAGTATTTTAATTGTTTGGTTTGTGTGCAAAATTGAATTAAAGATTTGATCTCTGAAGATAAAATAATAACTTACTTTTATTTTTCTTTATTTTTGGAAAAGGGAGAAAGTGAGTCATCAGTCAAATTGAAAGTTTAACAAAAATGAGAGGCAACCAAACTCTAATATCCAGAATATCAAAAATCTGATTACATTCGATCTCCCACAAGTATGTCAGCACATTTTCTGATATTTATTCTGTGACCTTCCTCTTAGGTTGAAGAATTATCATCGATGCTGTTGCATTTATAAAGCTTTTCTCTTAGTTCACCTGAGATGTATGAAACAAGCTGATGGCATTTCTATAGCTAGAGATATTTAGTTGAATGCATGCAACAGTGATGATTGCTTTTCTTTGTAGCATAGGTATTACAATTTGGAAAGTGAGGAGGGAAAATGACAAAATAAATTTTATTCTCAAAATACAATTCCTTCAAAATTGAATGAGATATTTGTGCAATAATGAACCTTGTTAAAACCATGGTGGTTTCCGGTTGCTGTAGACTCGTATTTATTACTTAAAATGTGTTCATGATTACTTGAAGGCATAAACCCACTCAAGAAATAATACTCATAAATAATACATGCTAAAGCCCAAAGATAATCAGACAAGTTATAAGAATATACCTCCCTCCACAAATGTATGTCATTGCTACATTTCATGAAAGGCCACTTAATTGACTACCAGATAAAGGAATAAACCTGCTAAAAGAATAGATTTACTGTGCACTGAGGCAATGCATTTAAGAGGTCTCCACTGAATAAAAAACTAGTTCCATTGGCTGAGCGAAGATATGTTCTTGAACGCGTTGGGACTTATTAACTGAACTTTTATGTGCCTTTTATGCATCATTTATTTTTGAAAAATCAGGAATTTTCGTGATAGCAATTACCTATGTACCAAAGTCATGAGAAATTCCTGTGGTTGGTACCACAAAATCCACCCTAACGAGGGACCTTACCCTCTTTTTAACACCTCTGGAGTTTAGGACAGGAAAAAAAGGAAGTGATATAACACCAAAGGAGGTGTATATGGCTCCACTGAATGCTGTGGGTTTTCTGTAAAAAAATGGCTTGAAGACCTTACGTTAACCCTTCTGGAGATTTTATTTTATAAGCATGGAAGCCAAAAAAAATATTGAATCTTTTTTTTTTTTTTTTTTGCAAAGATGAGGATGATAATAACACCTAACATTTATTGAGAGCTTACTATTTGCCTAAGCAAATTTGTAACATTTGGTTATTTGTACCATTTTTTTGTGCAAATATGTCTATGGTTGGCATGACTGTAAACATCTTCATTCTGTCTTATTTAGCCAAGATTTGTGTTTGCCTGCTCTGAAATTCAGTCCTCACGATAGAAGTACAAAAACCACTGGCAATAAAGCTCTGTCTTTGGTTCAGCTTCACTATAAAATCCAGTGTTTCTCAACACTGTGTAATTAAATTCAAATGCTAGGTTATAATTATATTATGGGTGTGACTAAAACAGACCGAGGGAAGGAAATTCTTAGTTAAATCTGCTTCTACCTTGTTGTTTCTAGGTTTCCTGTGGTTTCCTCACTCAACTTTTAAACGGTATTTGATCCAAAGAGTCTAACTTAACTCTTCAAGATTTCATTAAAGGTTTAACTGAATGTGCAGGTTTCCAGTCTCCCAAGTAGACTCCAGGACTATAGGGGTGAAATAGTATTCCTCTGTCGACAGCTTGTAAAGTTCCCTTCCTGCTTACTTTTTCTTATTTATGGACACACAGAAGGTTGAGTGGACCAGCAGTGACTCTGTTTGAGGCTGGGGACATTTCCTGAAGAACAGTGTGCCTGTTGTGGCTTGCTTTTAAGTAAGGTTCATGCTGTCGGATTCATCCTTGCCCCTCCTTTCACTACCCCTCTTGTCTGCTCCCTACACCTTCTTCTTCTTCCTTCTCTTTCTTTTCCTCTGCCAAGATAGTAACAATAGTGGCATGAGGAACAATCAGTTACTGCAAAAGTAGGATGGTTGATAATTTAAAAACGAACAATCATGGCCATTTTGTTTCTCATGAAAGTCAATTTAAAAGCTACTAACAGATATATGTGGAATGTCCAATGCCAGGTAGAACAGCTTTAGGCGAACAAACAGTCCTCACCTGCTGGCATTTTCTCCCAATGCTCGAGTGAACGAGACCTGAGAAAGAGGACCGAGGTTCTCAAAAGCATCTGTAGAGTTGGTCGATTCAGGAGTCTTAAGTGTTCTTTGAAGACTAACATTGCAGAGCTCCTCATCATTTTCTGAAAGTGCAAAGTCTGAGGTCCAGAGCGATGGAATGACTCGGGCCATGCCACATGGTCTTTGAGTGACAGATTATGACCAGTCCTTTGACCCTCAGTTTAGAGGGCTTATTCCCACATTTTGGTAGTCCTTAGATATTGGCCATCAGCCTGGTGCTGATCCACAAAGAAGTACGCATTCATCCTCAGCTAAATGAAGAAAAGCCACAAAAAGGTGAATTTTTCATAGAGCTGACTTTATTTCATTAAAAAAGAAAGTGTCTTAAACTTTGGTGTGGCAGTGTCTGCTCTTGTGTGAAATGGTGGTGAAAGCAGTTTATACTTGTTTTGCCTTTGTTTGTTTTTAAATGTCTTTTCTTGGCAAAATTAAAATGTTGGCAACCCAGCAATGGAACTTATGTATTTATTTGAAATTTCACTGCTCCATGAAATCTAAAAGTCTGGGAAGCACGGCAGTAGACTGCCTCCCTCTCCTTCCCTGGTCCCAGATGGGCACTGCTGTGAATCCATCCTTCTTTCAATTTCCTTCTTGGCAGAATATGTCCTATGATTTTTGGCTTCAGGCTGTGGAAACCTCCATGGGTGGAAGGTTAGCAGGCTTAGGGTTTAGACTCAGTTGGGCCACCAGTGAGGGTGCCACATCTGTCAAGCCATTAGTCTGGATTTTGTTTTTCTTATTACAAAAATGAAAAGGTTGGTCGAGTTAATTTGAGAATTTTGAGTTCTCTCTTTCTCCTTGTGTGTGGGTAGAAGCTTCAAGTTCTGTTTGTGAGGCAGGGTTCATAGAATAATGTTTCATCAATGTGGACTAAAAAGAGTTGGTGTAAGAAAGTGAGGATGGGGAGAAGTAAAGACACAGAAGATTCAATTTTATTTCCACAGAGAGAGCAAATTCTAGTGACCGATGTACAGAACTCTGAATTGTTTGCTCCATTTATTAAAGTACCCAGGTCTCTTCTTGCTCCTTCCTTTGCTCACATTTTGGTGCTCCGAGTACCTGGCATTGGCTTACATAATTAAATTTGAATTTATGCACATTTAAAATTTTCCTGAATGTATTCTCTTCATGTATACATTCTTGCTTTGATAGAAAGAACCTGGAATTTGGGACGAGGAACTGAGTTGAGAATTCAGCTCTGTCATTTAGTTGTTAGGTGACTCCAGGTGAATTCTCTGACTTCCATGTGTACCTGGAGAGAGTGCCTTCCTTTATAGAAACTCTAATAAATAAGTGAGATTATAAGTATGAACACAGATTGTAAACTATAAAGATCTATATAAATATCAGGATTTAATATTATGCATCTGATCTATATTTTACACATGGTACTCATGATGGATTGATATTATCTGCCAAAGTATATCTATGTATTCCACAATTTTTATGGAATAACTACATGGTCCAGGGATTGATTGATTCTGTCTCTCTCTCCTTTTTTATTGTGAAAAGTAATAAATAAATTTCTCTTTTTCCTTTATTATGAAAAGTCCTTGCTCCGTAGCCCCTATAGGGTTTTGTCTACACATTTTGGCTTTTTTTCCCCCTAGGCTCAGGAGTCACTGAATACCCTTAACTCATTTAAGCTACTATGGGCCACTTTGTTGTCTGCAAGATAAAACACAAGTTTCTTAGCAAGGTATGTCAAACCTTTCATATGTTTACTCCAAAATATATTTCCGATCTTTTCCCTTGCCCTCTCTGCTCTGGATGGACTTCCAAAACTGCCCTTCTGAACCATTTTTAGGGTGAAATTCCTACCCTCCCACTCATCTGGCAAATTCCCACTCATCCTACTCCATTCTTCTCTTAACTCTCCTAAGAAACGTTGGTCTCTCTTCTGTGAACCCCCTGAGACCCTTTCCTGATATCTTTATGTTGCAACATACATGTATTATACCGTAAATTTTTATAGTATTATTCCTTATAAGCTAAGAATAGTGTCTTCTGAGACTTTGTGTCTCTTGTTGCTTATTAAAGCATCTGGCAGATAACAAATACTTAGTAAATGGTTGTAGGTATATCAGTACAACAATATCAGTACAAATGTTGATATTTTGTCACTTAGACTTTGTCTAGTAAATTTCAATTAAGACATTGTCAGGGGGCGCCTGGGTGGCTCAGTCCGTTGAGCATCTGACTCTTGATTTCAGCTCAGTCATGATTTCAGGGTCCTGGGATTGGCCCCATATCAGGTTCCACATTCAGGGGTTCCTGGGATTGGCCCCGTATCAGGCTCCACACTCATCGGGGAGTCTGCTTGAAGTTTCCCTCTCTCTCTTTCTCCCCCTTCCCCTTGCTTATGCACTCTCTCTTTCTCTCTCTCTCATAATAAATAAATAAATCTTAGAAAAAAAACATGGTCAGGTTTTTTTTTTCCTTGTTTTATTTTTTTAACTCCCAAACAACGAAATTATTAAATTCTGAGCTATCATTTGCAATGTGGTATATTTGGTCATATTCATTATTAAATCATCAAAATATGAGACTGATTATTTAAGTTTATCTTACTTGATCTGCTGCATCAACCAGGCAGCAATCCAATTGATTGTATGGTGGGCAATTTTCAAAAGCTGATTTAGACTCCCATAATAAGGTCATCTTCTATGCATCTCTTAGGGCTTCCTCTTTATTATTAAGGGTAATCTTACTTTTTATATTATTATATATTTATACTATACATAGTAATTCTTAATGAAATTCCGTGAAAAGATGGGAAGAGGAGGATAGAAAAAATCCAAAGTTTTGCAGATTTCTAAAGAATATGCATACTTTCTGAAAGCAAGATGGTCAAAATTAATTTAGGAAAACAGTCTTGCCCACCCACCAATAAAGCTTTTGCCCTATAAATGTACCAGGTGTAAAGTAATTAAGAAGTGGAACAGAGAGGGCGCCTGGGTGGCTCAGTTGGTTAAGCGACTGCCTTCAGCTCAGGTCATGATCCTGGAGTCCCGGGATCGAGTCCCATGTCGGGCTCCCTGCTCTGTGGGGAGTCTGCTTCTCCCTCTGGCCCCCTTCCCTCTTGTGCTCTCTATCTCTCATTCTCTCTCTCAAATAAATAAATAAATAAATAAAAATCTTAAAAAAAAAAAGAAGTGGAACAGAGAACAACAATATTGATAAATTAGTAACAACAATATAACCAAATTGAATGATAATTCATAACATTCCCATCCACTGAGTTAAATTTTTAACTTGTCATTTCACAAAATGATTTCCTGGCTTCAAATATTTGTTTCAGCTCGATTTCATCTTAAATCATCAATTGCTTCATATTAATAGTTGCAACCAAAATTGAAAGCCACGTCAGAAAGAAAATCATTTCTTTGAGTATCTTTGACCTAATTTATTTCAGATTTTTAACTGGTGTGACTTCTGATAGGTGTGTGTGTGTGTGTGTGTGTGTGTGTGTGTGTGTATGTTGGTACAGAGGTTGGGTCAGTGATTAAAGAATTCTGAACTGGGCCTCTCTAACAGTTTCCATGCCTCAAAATCAATGTCTTTAATTCAGTTGTTTATCCAACCTTTCCCAACTCCTTCAAATCCAAATGCATGTGAACAAACAGGAAAAACTGAATATCTTAATTACTTATTTGTTTTTCTATCAAGGAACATCTCTGTCATAGATTTGTTGAGAAATAGACTCTGAGAAATGCATGCAGCATGTTTATTGACAAGTGATTTGAGGAATAAGTCTTGGGAGGGAGTTATGGAAGCATGAACAGGCAGAGGGGGAAGTTGAATTGTAATACATTTGTAAGAAAGGCCATATTAGATCTCATAAAGAGCTCTGGCCTAGAGATGGTGCTTCAGAGCTGTCCCAAATGGAGAAAGGGAACCATCACTTTGTCTACTACATCATCCAGTCATTAGTTATGGATTTCTCCCCCTCCACAGGCTTTCCCCCTTCTCCAGGTGAAATAAGTAAGGCAGATTTCCTTGGCCAAGGATAATTCCTGAGGAGGGACTAACCATTATGTCACAGACAGGCAATGTCCCCAGCATCTGGGGAGATGGATACTTTGGTCCTCATGGGAGACATCTAGTTCATGCCCCACAGCATCCACTGCAGTTTCCAGTGAAGTGTCATCCCTGCAGTGTCATCCTTGAAACGATGACTGGGGGCGGCAGGGGGAGAGGTCAGTAAGAACAATAGGCAATTTCTGGCTAATCTCTATTAATTGTTCCAACTCTGGAAATATCCAGTTTATCCTTCCTCTGCCTTAGATTGCCTCTTAGTCCATTTGGGCTGTTACAACAAAATAGCATAGATGAGGTGGCTTATAAACAACACACATAAAATTTCTCACAATTCCAGAGGTTGGCAAGTCCAAGATCAAGGCTCCAGCAGATTCTGTCTGGTGAGAGCCTGGTTCTTGGTTCATAGATGGCCATCTTGTCTCTGAGTCCTCACGTGGTAGAAAGGGCAAGGTAATTCTCTGGGGACTTCTTCATAAGGGCACTAATTCCATTCATTAAGGTTCTGCTATTATTACTTAATCATCTTCCAAAGGCACTGCCTCCAGATACCATCACATTGAGGAATGGATTTTAACATATGAATTTTGGGAGGGATACAAACATTCAGTCTATGGCAGATAGTAAAGACCTTAAAGCCTGAGTTACATCTATTATTTTCTTATTTCTTTGAACTTTTCCTATTATGAATAGCTGAATGACTCTCTCCCTCTCAACCTCTCTCTTTCTCTACATATGTAGAATATATTTTATATATAAAATAAAAATAAATAATATAAAATATATAAAATCAATGAAAAGCTTACCATCAGGAGATTAATGAAGTTACTAGGGGTTATCTTCAGTGCTCTTCAGTTAAGACACATTTTTCTTTCTTTTTCTTTCTCCTCAATTAAAGCCATCATCTTTTCTGTAATATGATTATGCTCTAGTGTGTTTCTCCCTCAGAAAACAAAAAACAAACAAACAAAAAAAGAAAATACATTAATATATGATGAATATGGTAGGTAGAATGATGGCTCTCCAGAGATGTCCTTTTTTTTTTTTTTTAAGTGGAGAGAGGAGGCAGGAGGAGCAGAGCGAGAGGGAGAAAATCTTAAGCAGGCTCCACACCCTGCTCGAAGTCCAACCCGGGGCTCCATCTCATGACCTGAGCAGAAATCAAGAGTCGGATGCTTAATTGACTGAGCCACCCAGGTTCCCCATGTTTTAATCATTAAACCCTGTGAATATACTCCTTACCTGGCAAAAGAGACTACAGATACGATTAAGGTAATTATCTTGAGATGAGAGATTACTGCATTATCCAAGTGGCTCCACTGTTAATCTTAAGGATCCTTAAATAATGGAAGAGGGACACAGAAGGTTAGAATCAGTGAGAGATTTGAAGACTACCTTGATGGATTTGAAGATGGAGGAAGGGGCCACAAGCCTATGAATGTAAGTGGCCTCTAAAAGTGGGTAAAGACAAAGAAATGGCTTCTTGCACCGAGTTTCTAGAAGGAATGTAGCCCTAGCAACATCTTCATTTTAGCCCATTGATACTGATTTTGGACTTTTGACCTCTAAAACTATAAGGTAATGAATATGTGTTGTTTGAAACTAAATTTGTGTTAATTTGTTACAGCAGCAATAAGAAATGGATAAAATGGGTTTTGTCAAATTTGAAGGTATGTACTGGATGTTTCTATGCTTCTGTAACAGTTATTTCTTGTAATGTTTTTCAAAGTCCAAATAAGGAACAAGACTTATTAGTGAATCCATAAAAAATGTAACATAGTTGGAAATATGAAAGACGGGAGATCCTTTTTAGTTTGATAGACATCCTATGTTTATCGTTCTTGGTGTTTTCAAAATTTTGAACCAAAATTTTAAAATCATCAGATTTCACATATAAATCTGGATTTCCAGCTTTAAAAACCAAAAATCAACACTGTGCCTAGATTTCCAGATAACATCATCTTTTTAGAGCAGAGTGGTGCTGTGCATGGCCTCTCTAGATGCCATACTCTACCCTCCACAGGTGTGCTTAGCACGTATGCCTGGATCACTGCACTCAGCCTGGCTTAAGGAAGGGGTTGCACCTTCCTTTTATTTAGTTGACAATGTTATATAAAGTGCCATATTGAGTTAGCATTGTTAAGAAGATTTTAAAATTATAAATAAAAGTGACAAATAAATTTGTTTTATGTTAATTTCTGGAAATGACTTTTTAAAAATTCTCTTTGGCTTGTAGTTACATAGCTTCTAATTGAAACAAGAAACTGTTTTCTTGTTCCTTATCATGGATTCATGCTTCTGGTTAAAATGGTGCCTAGGATTTGAGAATTTAAGGGAGAGATGTCAAAGGTCGAATTTGCTACAATATTTTTTTATTGAAGTATAGTTGACATACAATGTTACATTAGTTTCAGGTGTACAGTATAGTGATTGGACAACTCTATACATCATGCTCTGCTCACCACAAGTGTGGCTCCCATCTGTCACCATACACCACTATTACAGTACCATTGACTATTTTTTCTATGTTGTAGCTTTCATCCCCATGACTTACTCATTCTGTAACTGGAAGCCTGTGCCTCCCAATACCCTTCACCTATTTCTCCCATCCTCCGGAGCCCCCACCCCTCTAGCAACCATCAGTTTGTTTTCTGTATTCATGGGTCTGTTTCTGCTTTTTTGTTTGTTCATTTGTTTTGTTTATTTTTGCACAACAAATGTGGCAAGAACTATCTCTGAAAAACTTCATTCTGGAAATCTTCATGAGTGTCTGGTTTTGAGAGGCAGTCTCATGTAGTTAAGAACATGGACTCTTTAGTTAGCCTGCCTAGGTTCAAATCCATCATCTTTTCTGTAATATGGTTATGCTCTAGTGTGTTTCTCCCTCAGAAAACAAAAAACAAACAAACAAAAAAAGAAAATGCATTAATACATCAGAAACTAGTCACTAGATTAAAGAAAAGAAAGCTTATTAGCTGTGTGTTCTTGCTCCAGTAACTTCATCTTTCAATTTCCTCATCTGCAAATGGTGGTAATACCTGCCTCCTGGTTGAGTTTTAAATTACTTGATATATGTAGAACATTTAGAGCAGTGTAGGATGCAAAGCAAATATTTACATAACACATACTAGTACTATTTACCATCCTTTATTATTGCAACCTAAATTACTACCTAATTTACTACCTAAATTACTACCAGGCTCACTCATCTAATACCTGTGTCTTTCCTTAATTCTAACCAGCAACGCATGCATCTAGCCCACAACCAAAGTCTGCGTTTACTGCTAAACATGGCAGTTTATTCACCCACCAATCTAAGTTCACATTTAGTGGAAAGACAACAAACAAATGATAAGGTAAAGATTTTAAAAATTGATGATAGCCAGGGGAATGTTGACAGACTCAGAAGCAAGAGACAAGAGCTATTTTTGGGATAAAGTTGCTCAGTAGCCCCAAATGTTATCCTTTCAAAATTATTGGTCACTGAAACCTCTGTCTGACTTTCCAATTAGGACTTTGTACAGTGTAGGAACTTAATTTTTTATGAAATAGATAAATGACAATTCATAGCAAGCATGATTAACTGGCTGTTTACATACATATTTGGTAAACTAATCATGTACAAGGTAGAATTAATGTATAATTTATCCTATGTTTCAGATGGTAAAATGATGACCCAAAAGGCAGTTAAAGGAAAATATGCTATACTGTGAAATAGAAAGTATAAGAATTTTCTCACAATTTTCTCCTTATAAATTTTTTAAAAAATCTCTACCAAATATATTAACTTGGGACAAATAAGTTTAGGTTTTCATACAAATAGAAACCACAATTATTCTAGAAATGCATGTGCCCATGATGACTTTTTTAAAACTTTTTTTTCTAATTTGGAAATCTGAGGATTTTCCCCCAAAAGTATAAAATTTATAAATGAGATTAACCACATACCACATGATCAACCACTTTCTTTTCTTTAATCTAGTGACTAGTTTCTGAGACCTTCTGACATGACTCTGTAAGGCTATTGCAATAGAGGAAATTTCAGTTTATTTGTTTGTTTTGTAATTGACAAGAGTAGGTCTGGAGTCAGGGTTAAGGATAGTGTGGTAAGTACATCAAGGTTTTGTGTACTCTGAATTGGTGATTCTCTGAGCAAGGATTCACTCTGTGTGTGGGGGTTATAAAAATGTGTCAGAAGTCAGGAAAAGTTCTTATGTATTCTCTTAGAGGTAAAATATTTGCAGCCCAGTAGGCTGCATGGGCAGTTACTTGGAGATTTTTTTCCTTTTAGTTGTATACATGATAAAACTGAATTGCAAGTGAAAGTTTTCAGGTAATATCTACCTTTAGATATTATTTTAGTTACCTATCATATGACTGACAGTAACAGTATATATAGTTTGACCTCCTCAAAAATGGGTTGATTTTAGGCATAGGAGTCAAAAGCTAATCTGAGGTAATTTTTAAGTAAGAATCTGGACTCCACATGTTTCTTGGCTGAACACCCTGGAACAAGACTTTGTCTTTTAAGTGTTTGTTGTGTGATCTTCCATATCTGGAGGTTTTGCCTTTGCTTATGAGCCTTAGCTTTACTTTATGGAATAAAGCTATAATGTTCTATTAAAGAAAAGTGTACAGAAAAATCATCATTTTTCTAACCAGAACAAACATGACTATTGTTAATTTCACTTATATTTTTAAGAGTATGGGCGTGCCTGGGTGGCTCAGTCATTAGGCGTCTGCCTTCTGCTCAGGTCATGATCCCAGGGTCCTGGAATCGAGCCCCGCATCGGGCTCCCTGCTCGGCGGGAAGCCTGCTTCTCCCTCTCCCACTCCCCCTGCTTGTGTTCCCTCTCTCACTGTGTCTCCCTCTGTCAAATAAATAAATAAAATATTAAAAAAATATTTTTAAGAGTATGACTAATTCTTCCTGCTACCTATGGGTTCTTTTTAAAGAAAATAAAAGCTTCCATGTATGTATTAGGGTTACCAAATTACCTTAATGGAAGTTATAAGATTTACTTTATAATTTGTAGAAAAAAATTTAAAAGTTCTGAAAAATTTCTAATTCCCAGGCTAGCTATTTTACTGGGAGCAGTAAATGTAAAGGGATGAGAGCAATAGCCACTCTGCTTGTTATGAATTAAAGTCAGAAGAGGCAGAACAGAAATAACAAGTTTTAATAGTTCATGAAGTCTGGATAACTTATGCTTTAAAAATATTCCATTGTTAGATTACCTTGACCTTAGCAAACTAGAATTTTCATAAATAACCCTAACAATGATGTGCTTCTCTATGTGATGAAATAACCTCCAAGAAGTTAGTGAATATGAGCCACTTTAGTGACCACAAATTTTCAATGGCTTTTCAATATTTTCTGAACTAATGTGAAAAAGTGTATAAATTGAGATTGAATTATTTTGGACAATATTTTTATCTAAGTCATATAAGCATAGTATAAGAGGTATCTTTACTTTCAGTGTTCCAGTCCTGTGGGTCCAGTAATACACCAGAGAGAAATGCAACTATAAAAATGTCAAATCAACTTTTGGTACTTTGACAAAGTGCATGAAAAAAAGGTGCTTCAAAAAAAAAAAAAAGCTTTTCAGTGATTTATTTTTAACTAACTCTATCTCTACTAATGATTGAGTTAAGAATTTAAAACTAAACATGGCATCTTCTGGACATGGTAGAAAGAAACCTAAGAGTTAAAAAAAACTAATGAAAAAATATTCAAACAAGTTAAAACTTAGAAACATCTTGAAGAATTCCTTGTCCATGAACTTTTCACTAGACTCTAAATTTTGACATAGTATAAACTATAATAGCTTTTCAGTAAGATACATGGAACTTACACACAACAAAATAATATCGTTTTGGACAGTGAGAAATAGAAAAAAAATCATATGTTTTCCATAGAAGATGAGACATAGGCCAGTGATTCTTACCTCCCCTTAAACCCTCAAGAAGCTATTATCTCACTCTGATCAGAAACAAAAGAGAACAAATCCCACATTTTTATTTTTATTTACTAATATTTTGTTATTCTACCGTGACTCAATTTGCTGTTTATTGTGTGTTTCAAGGACATAAAATATGCAAAACATGAGAATGATTGAAATGACTCTATAGGATAGAGGCTAGATGGAGTAGGAAGTGAAGACTTCCTACTAACATATAAGAAGACTACAGAAGGGTGCATGGCTGGAGGTACTAAAAAGACAGAACAGGTGCAGGGCAATGATGATGTTAACAAGCTGAAGGCATAAGAGGTTGAGTTCAGAAGTGGGAAATTTGGCTTGAAAGTATCAGAGATAATGTATGTTCAGAGGTCACGACAGCACTGAGTGACTACATAACAGCAGAGACAAGGGGCATGGGATTTGGATGCTAGTGTGTTGTATGGATGACTCACAAATCGATGATTTCACCAGAGGTTGGCAAGATTTGGAATGGGCCAGAAGATTTGACCAGTGTCCATAATCTTAATGCATAAGAAGGATGTCAGTATATGAGAGTTTTTATATGGTGCAGCCCATTGCCATGGATCCTCAAGGAATATAGAAAGGTAATAGGCCTTAAGGTTCTTAAGACTGAACCATCTTCCCAACTTAGAGGATATTTTGAGTAAGTAAATAAACAAGTCTTAGCCCAGAGAGACTGTGTTTCTTGAAAGGACATGTCAGCTCTCCTAACAAGGCAATGAGTAAGAGATATACCACAGTTTTCTACTGAAGAAGTCTGTTTCCTGAGTATGCACAATCATTATTCATGACTACTGTTCTTTCAGATGAAGAGACCATCCTGTTGATCCAGTAGACCTGACTTTGTCCATTCTCTTGCCTTCACATGCTGGTTTGGTTCCTCCAAAAGGCAGATAGAATTGCACGTGAAAGAGATTGCTGGAAATTCCTGTGAAACAAAGGGGGAGGAAGCAGGAAAAGGCAGAGAAAGCCCTTGGACCTCAATGCATGTCTGACACCTTAGAGAAGAGGGAGGGAAAGAAGGACTGGGTAGAATGAGCCTCAGTCTACAGTGAGACTCAAGAGAATCTTGGCCAGGTTGCTGGGATGGTCCAGAGCAAAGGTTGCCCACTTGAGTAGCCCTGTCTTGGCCAGACCTGGCCTGCTCTAGGACCTCCATCTGCTGTGCTCAGTGAAGCTTGGGAGCAGGCCATGTGTAACATAGCTCAGGTGTTAATGCCACAGGTGAGTAGATGGGTGGCAGCTGGAGGTTGTCCACAGAATCTGCTAGTGTAGCATGTTCCTGCAAAAGCAGATCTGAATGTGCACATCAAGGACCACCACACTTTTCGGAACACTTTTTAGTAACAACCTGCCTAACCTCAAACACTGAGCCTGTTGGCACACCTTTGATGATCCCCAAACTGCATGGTATTCTCAGAATCTGACGGGCATAGTTAGAGATTATATCTAGAACTACCTTCGGCTATGAAACATTGGTTCTGTAATTCATTCAACAAATATTTATTGAGTTCCTACCACTTCCCTTGCACTGAAGAGACAGCAGTCAACAACCGATCAGAGTGAGCAACATGAAGATCGTAAATTTAATACCTGGTATTCTCATTCTCATCCTTCATTGTCATGGTTATACAGTTTCCACTATTTTTAAATTAAAAAATTGTTACTTTTACTGCTTTTTAGTGTTTATTTAGCTTTTTCTTTTTTTCTAAACCTTGCTTCATGTATTCTACCTTCTTCTGTGTTCATTTTTTTCCCTTTAAATTGGTGTATTCAGTAATTTTTCAGTGATGATCTCTGTAGAAAATTATATCCCTTTGTGTAAAAACATCTTCACTTTTGAATGGTAGTTTATCTGGGCATAAATTTCTCATATGATATTTGTTTGCTCTTGGCAGTTTGAAATTGTCATTTCTGTTACTGCTTCTGCTATTACGGTTGAGAATCTGCTATCTGCATAATTGTTGCTTCTTTATTGAATCTGTCTTTTTATTCTCATTAATTTTCATATTTTTGTCCTTATTATGAGTTTCACTAGATATATCTGAATGTGGACTTCTTTTTTTTATGCGATGTATGATTCTTATATCTGACTATTTATATGCTTCTTCAATTCTGTGAATTTTCAATCTTCTTGCATATTTCTTCTCCCATTTTCTGTACTCATTTCTTTTATTTATTTATTTATTTTTAAAGATTTTATTTTTTAAGTCATCTCTACACCCAATGTGGGCTTCAAACTTACAACCTCGAGATCAAGCGTCACATGTTTTACCAACTGAGCCTGCCAGGTGCCCCGTACTCACTTCTTTTAACCATTAACTACATATTGCATCCTACTTATTCTGTTCTTCACACACCTCAAATCCCTCCACATTTTCATGTCTCATCTTATGTAAGTTTCTCAGACAGAGCCCGATGCGGAACTCAATCCCAGGACCCGTTCCCAGGACCCTGGGATCATGATCTGAGCCAAAAGCATATGCTTAACTGACTGAGACAACCAGGTGCCCCTGCTCTGCAGCTTTGATGTAACATTTACATGGTCCCTATTTTTTTCAATCTTTGCTAATGATATGGTAATCTTTCAAAATTCTTATTTTAAAAGCTTATGTGTGCAAATTTTAGGACCTTAGGATACATTTCTAGTTTTCTTCAGACTAGCTGAAGTTCTTTTTTTGTACATAGAGAAAATTCATTTTTTTTTAAGATTTTATTTATTTATTTGAGAGAGAATGAGAGATAGAGAGCACAAGAGGGAAGAGGGTCAGAGGGAGAAGCAGACTCCCTGCCGAGCAGGGAGCCCGATGTAGGACTCGATCCCGGGACTCCAGGATCATGACCTGAGCCGAAGGCAGTCGCTTAACCAACTGAGCCACCCAGGCGCCCTGTACATAGAGAAAATTCTTGAAGGAATTATCTTAAAGATCAACATGCAGTTCTAGAAGAGAGAGACTTCTACATGACATTGTGGGGTGGGCATGCATATTAAAGATATGGATAGAAATCTAGTGTCTTTTTGGATTCTGTCCCACCTGAAGGATTTAAAAATGTGAACAAAAATATGTAGAAAAACATTATTACATGCCTACACAGTAGAATTTTAAAGGTTTAATAGCTCAATTTTAGTATCAGACCATAAAAATTGACTTAAAATCTTACCCTGGGTTCACTTTCATACAGTGGTTCGGGGCATGACCTCTGTATGCCCTTTCCTGGGTTAATTCGTTATGTGACTTTGAACATATTTTTAAACTTCTCTCTTTTTCAATTTCCAAAATCTAATGTTTGAACAATAGTAGTAAGTTCCTCAGAGAGTTGTCGCATTGAGTTAATATATCTAAAGTTCTTAGAACAATTTTTTTGCATATAAACAACTTCTAATTGCTGGCTATTCTTATTGCTACTTTATGGCTATTATTAGTGGTCCTCAAAGTTGGTATTCTATAGAATAAAAAAGAAAAATAAAACAAAATAAGGGCCTCGCATAAAGTATCTGGCATTTTAGTGCCAGTAGAAAAATAATTACTACCATCTATTACCACATGTATGAGATAAATATTTGAAGACATAAAAAAGTGAACAAAGGTGGCTTTATTAAGAAAGCTCATTATAATGTATTTATTATTCTAATTCACCATGGAGCAGTAGAAACGTCATCATGAAGCACCAGTCTGGGATTTGAGAATCACCGTTTTAAACATCATTGACTGGAAGGCAGGATAACTTGCATGCCCAGGGTGTTCTATGATAGCTTCAAGGTAATAGACAAATATCCTCTTGTAGTTTAGGGATAACAACCAAATGTCCTTGCTTAAGAAGGAGAACTAAATTAATCTGCAAGCATCAATTAGGGAGAATCACTTAGGCATACATTGTTCAAGCATGATATAGAAATTGACTATGTATAGGTCTAAAGAATAATTAATATGCCATTTTGTAAAAAATTATACTAAGAAGACTCCAAAGGAATTTAATACAAAGAAAGAAATCATCAAGCACTGCTCTGATTTACTAGAATATAATGCTCAACTTTGCACTCCCCAGCTTAAAGGTCGATTCAAGAACTTAAAGGGTCATATAAGCAATGTAAGAATGATTAAGGGATATAAAAATAAAATGAAAATCTTAAGTAAAGGACATGGAATTTAATTTTTTTTAAGCCAGGAAAGAATATGGCTGAGGACCATTTTAGGAATTATTTTCAACTATAAAGAGGGATTATGATGTCAGATGAAGATAGTTATTATTATTTTCTATGAGATTCCAAGTTAACTAGAGTTTAATCTTCAGAGGGACTGGACTATCTCCTGCCATTCACCCACACATCGATTGGACTCTGTTGTATATACCTTTGGTGTAAAGTACTAGGCCAGGCTGTTGGAGCACACACAGTGATTGAAGGTGAAAGATGTGGATGAAGTGATTGCTTCCTACTTTCATGGCGCTTTTATTTATCTATTGGGGACATTGATATGTATACGCGAAGACATTGTAAAAAAACTGTATGCAAATGAACAGAACATTTTCACTGAAGCAATTAGAAGACCCCATGAGGACATTGCAGATTCATGACAGGAAGGGAAAAGAGGAAGTGTTGGAGTGGGAATGTTCAGGAATAAGTCATGTTCACTGAACGGTAGATAGGCTTATTTTGCATGTAATATAATGGTATTATAAGAAAGTATTGGAACATTAATGTGAATGAATAGATTGGAGCCACATTCCATGTTGTATGGATGTTAGTATCTTAAAATAGGGAGAAACATTTTTATTTTTTGTGTCTTTTCAAAAATATTATTAAAAAATTCAGTTATAAGGTCAATGTGTCTTACCTAAACAATAATAGAAAATTGACCATCTGGAAACTGTCAGTGTTTGGCATCGAATACACCTAGTATTATAAGAATTCAGAGCACTTTTCTCTTTTCAATAATTGAAATTGCCAGATTTAGCAAATAAAACTATTGTTTATTATCTGGCAATCCGATAACAATGTATTTTGGCTCTCTCTGTTCTGTGTTAATGGCTCTGTCTCTTCTGAATTAACGCCTTCATGAGTTGAAATATTTAAAAATAGCCTTTCTTTGGTTTTACAGGATGCTAAGAAACTCATGATAAAACTGATCCTTCGTCAATTTTTGTTTGCTTGTTTGATGGCGGGCATGTCAATGATTTGCCTTATAAATATATAAATCATCTCTATTTTACATTAAAAATTAACTATTATTTATCTTAAAACTAGTGTAACTAGTGTACTCATGTTGAAAAAGAAGGCAAACTACATAAAAGCGTATTTAGTAAATACTGTCCCTCTTCAGAGCCAACTGTTTTATCAGCTTATAATCCTTCTGTCATTTGTATATTTAAATGTACATATATATATATCCTTACACACATGGGAGCATATTATATATCTTCTTCTGCGCCTTGCTTTTTTCATTTGACATATCATAATTATTCCATATGAACAAATTATAGCTTTATCTTATTTTTTTTAAAGATTTTATTTATTTATTTGAGAGAGAGAGAATGAGAGATAGAAAGCACGAGAAGGAAGAGGGTCAGAGGGAGAAGCAGACTTCCTGCTGAGCAGGGAGCCCGATGTGGGACTCAATCCCGGGACTCCAGGATCATGACCTGAGCCGAAGGTAGTCGCTTAACCAACTGAGCCACTCAGGCGCCCAGCTTTATCTTATTTTTAATTGCTCCATAGTATCCTATTATATGATACACCTTTACTTATTTCAACAGTCTCCTGTTGGTGGCCCTTCAATGTCCTCCCCTCACTGTTTTTTTTGCTTCATGTATCTAATAGAAATAATAGCTATTATTTGTTATCTTTATTTAATGTTTTCCATGACCATGTTTTCACAGTACTCTATAAATGAAAATGCTATTTCTCTTTTTAGGCACTTCACAATTAAATTTTAGACACATGCCTACTCCGGGGTGCATCCATTGCCTACTACGGCCAGCCCCTTTCTTGTGCTGTCACTTCTCATCATCCAGGGCTGGATTAAGCAAGTGTTGGAGGCATGCATGTACTTTCCACATGGCCCTCGGCAGCCAGGAGACACCTGATACATTTTCTTCCATGGTGATTTAGAAAAGACAAGTCACCTGACCACACTCAGGTGGCTTACAAGCTGCCAAGCCCAGGTTCCAGTGCAGTTTATTTAAAACACACTCTCAGTGATAATAGAATGTCTCTGATTTCAATATTAGATAGAAGGGGATGAATGCTGTAGAGTAAATAAAAAAATACAGCTATGCAAGGGAGGATTTTATAAAAGCCTTTATAAAAAGGACTCCCAATGCCAATAATTTGCTGTTCCTTGGCTGCAGAAATAAAAAACATTTTTACAGGTCAGATAATTGTGATTATATTTCTCTCTCTGGAAGACCTTTGCTTCTGTAATTTCAGTAATGGCAAACAAACATTACAGCTTCCTTCTCTCCCCTCCCTCCCTCAACATAGCTCATACGGGACACTTATTAATATTTCAGGGTGGATTACAATTAATCATTAGTGGAGGAGATCAATCTCTATAAGCCCCACCCCGAATTTATCATAACATAAATGTTATAAAAGCAATTTCATTTTTGTTTAGTGGAAGAAAACACAAAGAGTTTGAGTAGATTTTATTAAATACCATACTTAAAGGGTCTAAATGGCTGGTTAGACAAATAGATGATAGATAGATGATAGATAGGTAGATAGATAGATAGATAGATAGCTTCCATAAACCTTTTATGTATAAGTTTGAACAATTAATTGGATTTCGAAGACTTTCAGCATAGAGTGTGAAGACAGACTGGCGTGAAAAGAGAACTTACAAATGAAGAAAATCATGACTGCCAAAAAGGGAAATGCTTTTTTTCTATATAAAAATCATACAACATTAAGATTGTAAGCAAAACAAGAGGTCATATAGTAATTCCCTCTTACTAAATGGACAAGAGAACCAAGACATGGTGATGCTGAGTCTTTCCTTAACTCATAAAGCTAATTTGTTAGCATCAAGGCAAGGATCCGAGGGCTTCTGTTGGTCTGACTTAAAAAGTCTTATACAAGGACCCTTTGTAAGTTTCAGGAATTACTTTTTAAACTGTTGTTCCCTGAATTCCTGTGGCCCCCTAAGATTTAGATAAGTTCTTTTAGGTTAGCACAGTTAACAATGATTTGTATGTAGTTGATTAGATTGTAAGACTGGTTGGATAAGCTCATTTGGAAGATTGGAATAACTGGTCAGTGATCCATTGAAATGGTCAGTGATTATTTTAGACAGTAGAATGACCAAATCAGCAATCAGGCATTATAGCAGCTAAAGAAAACTAACTAGGTATGTTGAGGGGCATCATACAACTGTAGTGCAGTTTTGGATTGTGATTAGATATGAAATTGGACTTCCCACGCCACGAAGGATTTGGAATGGGAAAAAGATTTATACATATCCATGTAATGTTGTAATAGTGCTTAAATAGAGCTTGGCCATCAAGCAGATGGCACAGGATTTATTCACGATTCCCTTACTTAAGGGAGGCTGTAAAAGAGTTATATTAAACAGCTATGGTATAATGAGAACACTGGACTTCATAAAACCTGGATATAAATCTGGATTTTGTCATTTACAGGTCTTGTGACCTTGGAAAAGTCATTAAATAAAGCTGTAATTTTCTCTCTTAAAATTTAATGATAGCTTATTGGAAGGATTAAACAAAATAATATGTACATAAAATTATCCGCAAAGCCATTTAGATATGTTAGGTGTTGCTACTGTAGTTGGTAGCAAATCCTAGTCAATCCTTAGATGATACTGAATATCAAATAATGATTACTGAATATCTGCAGCTGTGTTTTAGGTTCTTTGAGCAGTGCTTCTTTTTATTTTTTTAAAGATTCTATTTAATTAATTAATTAATTTATTTATTTATTTATTTTAGAGAGCGAGAGCATGAGCGGAGTGGGAGGGCAGAGGGAGAAGGAGAGAATCTCAAGCAGAATCTCCGCTGAGCAGGGAGTTCGGCTTGATCTTACCAGCCTGAGATCATGACCTGAGCAGAAACCAAGAGTGGGACACTTAACCGACTGAGCCACCAGGGCCCACCAAGGCCATCAAGGCGCCCCTGAGCTGTGTTTTTTTAAGCGATGTCCCCAGACCTCTAAAAACCCTGCTACTTTCAGAAAGTCCTTGAAATCAAAACTATTTTCATAATAATACTTTTGTTATTTTCTTTTTTCATGTGGGTTGAAATTTGTACACAATGCTGGAGCCTTAGCAGTCTGGTTTCTTGGCATGAATTGAGTAGCACCACACACCAGTCATGATATTCCCCAGAGTTATACTCTTGAACCTAAAGCAGAAACAAACAAACAAACAAACAAAAAACCCCTCTATCCTCTCTATCCTTAATAAACAAAGTGAGTCTGTACCACCAAGGGAAACCACTCTAATATTTGTTGCTGATAAAATTTTAGCTTTCAAGGAATATTAGAATTTTGGAAAATTTTATCTGCCGTTATGAGCTGGAAAGATTCCCAATACGGAAATTTCTAAAGGAATCATGATAGTGATATTAGTGAGTGTGATTATTTTTCAATACTGTATAATGAAACGTGTCAATAATTGGAAGATCTGCATAACTCAGTGAACCAATATTTTCCAACAGATTAATTCATGATGTTATAAAACCATGCATTAGTCAAAGATCTATTAGGAAAGCAAGATAAAGAATGGAATTTAACATAAAAAGAATGGAAAGCTTGTTGATATGTTCTCAAATTCCATATTGCAACTTTTAAGAAACTACTACTTGTCAATATTTGATGTATATCAGAGAAGAATATCCACAATTAGATGAAAAGTCTACTTAACGTTTTTGTCTCCTTCCCAATTACAGATTTGTGAGGGGCTGGTTTTCCTGAGATCCTCAACCCAAATAATATATTGCAAGACTGAATGTAAAAGCAGAAATGAGAATTCAGTATCTTCTATTGAGCCACATATTAAAAAGATTCATATAACAATACCCTTTTCCTTGCTCTTTTTAATTTTGGAAAATATGATTATCTTAGTGTAATATATTATTTATGTTAACATTTAATTAGTTTGTAGTTGTTATTTTTAATGAATTACTAAATAATTTAGAAATAAAATTTGTTTTACTTTAATATGCAAAATATCAATAACTTTAATGTACATAAATAAGAGCTGTTGTCACCTTGATAATTTTTAATAGTGCAAAGTAATTCTGAGATCAAAAAGTTTCAGAATATCTGTTCTAAGCTGTGATTGCTAGGGATGTTTGAACCACCATAACATTACCAAATCAAACTGGAATGGGAAGTTTGTATTCCATTTAGGAAACATTTAAATTGTAATTTGACTTCCCAAAGGCCATTCACAGATGCATAAGAATGACAAAAGTCCTAACTGCAAGTTTTTTGTGTATCTTCCGAGGCAGATTTTCCCTTTGCTTGCTACTTTGTTTTTGTACCCCCATCTGTCTAGTTCAACTTTATAGTCATATTGCTTCCACAAAAGTGCATGACATGAATGGGGCCTTAATAAATCTATGTTGGTTGGAAGAATAACTGAATGCGCACAGACATTCACACAGGGGGCATTATGACTGATATATATGAAAATCTCATAGCCACCATAACGACGTGGATAGATGCAAATGAATGAATATATCATGAACATGTAGCTCATGATTGCTGTGAGTTTAGTTGTTTGGAAATGGAGGACATAATGTTACCCGATATCTACTCGATTAGTAAAATTTCATGAAAGGGAATTTTAAAAGCAAAAAAGGGTGCTTTTAGGCCTCAATAGCAGTAAGAAGAATAGAAGACTAAGGGACGCTATGGAATAATATTCAAAAGAGTAAATAGTTTAGTGCAAGAGGAAGAAAATAAACTCATTTAGAGAGAGGAGTAAGGAATGAAAGACACAGCTATGATTGAAGATGTAAAACTGAGTCAGATGAGAAATGATTATCTGTACAGACAAGAGTCCATAGCATCCTGTGAAGTTGGGTGCATGGTATGTTAAAATTTAGGGCACACACCTCTGAAATGATAGCTAATTCACCTAGCTCACTATCTTGGAGGTTAATCAAAACTTTAAAAAATTAAGAAATTTGTTTTCTGAGAAGCAAGTTAAAAGTGGGTCCTGAAATAGAGGCTTGCCTACTGATGTCAGATTATCCGACAGGTGAAAGAGAATCCACTTCGTGATTATTTTATCAAACTGGATTTAGGTGAGTTTTTTAGGGAATAAAAAGGGGGAGATATTTGACCTTATACCTGAGGTAGTTGGAAAAGAATGACTGTAAGTCCAATTTGAAAAAGGAATTTCTATTTATTTCCTTATGGTTACTTAGATGAGTGTTACTATGCTTAACAATTTTTAGTATATCCCCAAACAGGGATATTATAAAACAGACTATTTGAGTTACTGTTCAAAATTTTTTACATTAACATTTGCCAAGAAAGCAGATAGCATTTGAGTAAAATCTCACTCCAATTTATTGCTAGGTAACTATAGTATTCAAAGAAACTTTTAAGGCAAAGAGTTAAATGTACACTAGTTTAATTCACTTGTCATTTTTTCATCACAAAATATCATGTATTATTTCATGATTTTAAAAAATCCCCCAAATAATCCCCAAATTACTGAAATATTAGTAAGCCTTTCTCTTCACTCTCGGAATGGCCTCTACTATGAATGATCTATAAAAAGAGCTGACTAAATATTTAAATATAAAAATTAAACCCTGGTTTTTACTTAAGTATAGAAACCATCAAGTGATACCATACCATATTTCACTGATCCTATATATTTGGTTTGCTTTCTCTCTTCTCCTATCTCTTAATTTCATGATGTTTCTATATATCCTTCATCCATTCTTAATATTGAAACATATTTTTGTTGTGTATATGCACACAAATATTTATGCCATATATGTATACACACATTTTCTATTTTTGATGGAAAGAGTTTGTGGTTATGAACTAAGCAACAATGATGCATACACTTTAAAATCAGAGAGGAAAGCAATATCTATCTATCTATCTATCTATCTATCTATCTATCTATATATCTTTACATAAATCTATATGTAGCTATACAGAGATCCAAATCTTTCCTCTCAAATATAAGGAGATACATCTACACCTATGTCTGTATCTATGGTTCTATAAATTTGCCCTCCGTTATTTAGCTAGAAGAAGATGAAGAAAATATAATCAAGATGAGCTTTTGGTTGCTTCCCTTTTAGGCAGAAGTGAAAACCTCGAACTGACTTTAAAGGTCAAGTCATGAACGCACATGCTCTACGGTGTGCCCTAAGTCTCAATTCTATGTGCCTCATGAATATGGCAAATCCCTCAGCCATTCTACTAAAAGAGACCAGTGAAACATGCTGATTTTAGATTCAGTGAAGCCCAATTTCTCAGGGCAACACACACAGGGCTCTGCTACTCTAATCTATACAAGACAAGAACTAGCCTGCTGTGGGAAGCCCTGCCTGTCCTTTGGGCATTGTCTCTGTGGCTAACAACCTTGCTAGTTAATATAACAGTGGCTTATATAAGTTATGGTGGGAAAAATCCTATGGTAATGTGCATTTTTGCCAGTTAGTAAGAAATTCTCTAATAGAAACAGAATATAATGAAATTGACACGAGCACGTGTCATTTTGCCATTTTCCTTTCGTAGGGGAAAAAATAAAAAAAGATTTTACAACTCCGCTTGCTCCCTTCTCAAACTTGGATAAGCGACTTCAATTTAAATAAGCGTTTCCATTGGTTTGTGGTTTTAGTTTTGATTTCCTGATTTAGAATATACATCCAGTTGTATTCCTACACAGAAAGAAGAGAACTTGTCTAATAAATGTGACCCTTGTCTAAGAAACACCGTGAAGGCGGGCAAGAAATAGTATGTACTTTTCTGCATGGATGTTAAAACAATATCTCTAATATCATTTTGGATAGAACTCTCACTCCTGCTGTTTGGAAAGCAAATGAGCTAATGCTATAATTTCTCTTCTTGATAAGATTCATCAGCGGTTGATTCCCAAAACTGCATGGTAAGTACATGCACAAACGTAATCAACCAAATCATTAGCATTTATTAAAGAAGACGGTTTCAAACTGATGGGCAGCATGGAAGAAAGATATAAATATAAATCTCTTCCTCTCTAAGTCCTACATATTTGAACATATACGCAAAATGTGTTTTGCAGTACAATTGAATGTATTTTTGTTCTTTCTATGAAAAAGGGGTCAATACGTATCCCTGCACCCATACACAACAGTAAAAATACCAATTTGGAACCTATTAAATTGAGTTTCAGATTTATGTGAAATAGCAAGTATGTTAAAAAAAGATGCATTGATGTCTTAGCTTGACATTGTTTTAGTGTAATATAACAGTCTCTAACCTTTGTTTGCATTTTGATATAAAGTTTATAGTTATGCTTCATCATAATGTGGTATCCTTAAGGCCCCTCAAGAAAAGAATTCTACTTAAATGTTATTTATCCTTGATTGCTTTGGGTCAAGACAACTTTATGGTAGTTACCATGCTTCCATCTTTTTCATATTAAAGAATAAATATAAAAGTAAAATTTTGCCACTTAGTGATATATTCTTGTTTTTCAGTATAGTTGTGCTTAGTATTAAATTATCTAATAGTTTATTTCTCTTAAAAATGATGAGATTGTGAAATGCAAGCATGTAATTCTCAAAAAGTCATGATTTGCATCTTACTTTTCAGATTCTAAAATCCAGTTACTATTAAGAATATCTAATACCTACTTTAGAATTTGCTACATTGTAGTATATTAATATAAATCATACTAATATACATGTTTTTGGCAAGGTTCTCATAAATATTTTTACAAGTTTATGAAAGCTTATGAAATGTTATCCTTCAGTCTAAATATTTACTGGTGCACGTTTTCCAAGAAAAGTCCAACATCTTTCATGAAATATTATCCCATTTCACCACACACAATTAAAGCTTACCTCAACTTAGAGTCAAGTCAGTTACTTATAGTAGTTACTAAAATTTCACAATTCTTTGTGATATACCATAAAGGAAGTCTTTGTAGCAGACCTAGTCTACATTTCATCATTTACACTATTTAAATTTAAACAAACAGATTTAAAAAGGAAAGCCATTTTTAAGATGTCTGTCGTAAGTTTGTTGCTAAGCTGATCTTCTAATGCATTTTATTGCTTCCTACTAGCAAAGGGTCCTTAAGAGAAAAAGAAAATGGTAAGAAGTGAGAGTTTGTTAATAGGTCTTAGGTTTGGACTCTGTTTACAAGATTCTGAAACGATGGGATAATGTATGAAAAATTAAGTCATGCACAAATGTTACCAATTACTCACTTGTTTGGCATTGCATAGATTGAACAAAACATGGAAATTAAAATCTACATTTTTCACCCCGTTGTTTACTGTATTGGAGATTTGCCCTTATAGGTCATATTTCTAAACGTATGCAGGAATAACTGTGACTGTTCCTACTTGACCACTTCAGAAGAAAGCAAAGCTAAGGATTGAGTCAGTCTATCCATAGTGACTTATCAAAGTAAGGCATTTTACGTATTTCAAGAATGAGCACGAGTAGACCAGTGATGATGACTCCAAATGGCAGGTATTTCACAAGTAAAGAGCTACCTTGGTCCTCTTACATCACCTTTAGGGGTTTTTAAAAATTAGTGTGAACTTTTATGAGATTAATATATTTTTGAATATGCCAGAAAAATCAAAACCTTAGCCCACACATGATAATTAATTTTCCTATACCATTCAATTGCTTAAAGACGCCTCTCTCGTGGTCTCTGGCCTTTAGTTAATGTTCTGTCCACATGTCATATTGTACCTTCGGCAAGAATACCTACTACTGGTTTTTCCCTCTTCTGCTTGAAATTGACATCAGATACTGAAAGATGAAGGGGCCAATGTGTTTCTTAAGAAGCAAGTAGTCATGAGACTTCACCTGCCACCACAGATAGAAAAAAAAGGGGGGGAGCTTAGCAATTTCAAGAGCCACAATTTACCATGGAAGCCTCTACTTAATATTCCGCTTGATCTGCCAAGTTTATAGCCTGGCAAATCTGAATACAAATGTCGATGCAAATGAGGATTCATTATTCTTACAAGGTCTTTGTGTTGAAGCTTAATGTAACTTGGTTCCTATGGTTGCTCAGGGAACGTAGATTGCAAGACAGCAAAAAATAATGAAAAGAAGAAAAATAGAGAAAGAAAATAATAGAAATAGAAGGAAATGTTTAAAATGCATGTCAGCCTGAAATGTGAGGATGCATAGGAACAAAGCATTGTCATTACAATCCCTCTTTCTTGCCAGTTATAAGATATTTACTTCTCATCAGCAACAGAGGAGTTAACCACTCAAGAACATTCTACCCAGAGAGAAAACATAACAATTCTCCTTTTACTGATTATAACACATTGTTCCCATTATAAAACCAATTTCTCAAATTGTCAAAAATTTTTACCATTCTTTTATAATTACAGAGCTCATGGGCTGGTGGGACCTACACATTCCGATCTCTAAGAAGACTACAAATGCATTTAAAAAACCCCACCCAACAATTCCCTTCCTTTCTGAACAGATTAATTGCCAAATAATTTTGAATCAACATGTTAAGAAAGCTAAAATTAATACACTACACATTGAGAAATCACAACAGTTTAACATCATTCATTTATTGTTTACCATAACCCATTGCATGTAAAGGTTGCAAAACCCCCAAGTTAGGGGAAAACCTGAGAGGCTGCAAAATTATGATTATATCTCATATACCATAGGATATTGTTCCGATGAATCTTTTGCATGGTTAGCTGTTGTTTACATATAAATACCTTCTCCGGAAATAAAAATGTACTGAAGGTATCAGGAGCTGCGAAGCTTTAGCAGATACGATGATCCCAAGATCCTTGCAGTAAGGCTTGCTTCTTCATCCATAAATAAAGCACATTTGCATCCATTCAGTCAAATTAGCTCCATTAAAAAGGTGGTTATAATTAGCTCCTTTTTCTGGTTCACGGGTA